>NC_079381.1:24805000-24955000 GCF_021018895.1 Seriola aureovittata | reverse complement strand
TTTTAATTTATGTTTACTTTTAGTTTGTTTACAGATTTACATTTCTGTCATCTGAATAAATCATTACACATCACACTTCCTGTTTTTACTTGTTGTTAAATAAAATATAAAAACCATGGCTGACCTGCTGGAGACACGTGACGCCTGACGACCAGCCAGGAAACGTGAACAACAGCTTACTGAGGAGGGAAAAGACCAATCAGCTGATTCAGACAATGACTGATCAGCTGGTAATCAGCTCAGGTAAATGTGTGTTTATCAGTCACAAACTGAGCCACTGACACCAGGTGAGAACAGGTGAGAACAGGTGCGACCGGGTTAGACCGGTCTGTTGTGGTTGAGCTGATCACCTGCAGATGGGGGGGGCGGGGCAGGGTTTACCTGAAGTCAGTGTGTAAGTTAAGTTCAGCCACTCTCACCTGGTCTTGATGTTCCAGAGCTGCAGTGCACCCTGGGAGCTTCCCAGCAGCACCTTGTTGAGGTAAGTGCTTGGGTGCATCATGGCCGACACGTCAAAGGTGTTGGGGTCAAAATGCAGCCGCAGGTAGACATCTGAGAGGCAGAGAGAGCAAGGCATGAGGGGTAACAGGACAGGTAAAATAAAGACACAGGTGAGTGTACCTGAAGCCCCACCCCCAATGCTCACCCCCACCCTGGACATCCCAAACAATGACATCACCACCGCTGTCAGCAGAGATCAGCTGATCACCCAGCGGAAGCAGCAGACGCACTTCCTGTCTGTGACCATGGTAACACATCACTACCTGTAGGGAGGGCAAACAGCGACAAAATACTTCATTCTGTTATTTTCATTTTATTTTATATTTATCTTTTCTTTATTCTTCTTTTAAATTTTTAAAAAACAAAATATGAAAAAAGTTTTTAAATTTTTTGTTTTCGATGGTTTTTGTACCTCTTTGTTCCGGGCGAACGCGCTGACAACTCGCCCAGCAGCGGCGAACACCAACATCCTGTCTGCAGCCACACAGGTGATGTCATCTGACAGGCTGTTACCTAGGCAACCACATCACAGCACAGCGGCAAATCAGAGAGCAGAGAGTTCAGTTTAAAAATATTTAAATATATTATCAATACATATTTTAATGAGTAGTAAAATACTCACTGACAGCAACGATCCCCAACCTGTTCACCTGAAACCAATCAATACATTGATCAGTCAAGACGTCAAACAGCACACAAACACAACCTGCTGATTTTTTATTTTTATATCAGTAATATTCATATTGAAGCTGTTATTGATCCAACATCCAAGCCAATCAACCGGCAGTTTCCCATCATGCCCGGGGGTCTGAAACCTGCAGCCTTTATCTCGTCAGTGTTTACGTTAAAGGCTCAATTATGCTATTTCAGCGACGTAACCGTCCCCGCCCACTTGCAATAACTTCCTGTCAGCTGACCTGATATTCAGTGATGCGTCCACTAGAAGGCAGCTCAGACTTTCTTTTTTTTTTTAAAAATACTTTATTTAAACATAGAACATTACATGAACGATGACATACTCAAACATAATCATAAATTATCTTACATTTTAAAGTAAATTCACACCTCCTTTGATATTCCAAACTGAAAAATGATTGCGGTGGTTTATATCACATTTCAAAAACAAACAACAACTATAAGATGAAAGAGAGAATGATAAGAACATAAAATAAAAAATAAAACAAATACAGGTAAATTCATATAAACAAGTAAATCCATACTAATTAAATACAAGGGAGGCAGCTCAGAGTCACAGGTCTCTGACAACAATAAACATGGCGACAGGAAGTCGTGAGGTCATCAAATACACTGCAACATCTTCGACCAAACGTCCGACCATTTTAAAATTCTTTGTAGTGAACTTTTGGAGGACAGGAGGCTCCGCCCACACACCAATCTAATGACGACCATAAATTAACACTAATAGGTTCAGTCCAGCAGGACATGAACTCATGTAGACCTGGTCTGTGGTTCAGGCCAGACCTGGTCTGAGCCTGGTCCTGGTGGTTTTTAGCTTGATCTGCAGAAACAATATTAGAAGCAAAGTGCTGATCAAAACCTCTGCTCATCAGATTAACACATGTAGTGTGTGATAAAATGGTGCAGTGGGGTCCTCACTGTCTCAGTGGTCGCTGTTGTCGGTACAGGAGCCGTCAGAGGACAAACATGTGAAGAACCTGTCTGTCAGCACTTTGAGTTTTATTGAACTCTGTTTGTAAATAAAGTTAACGTTAACGTTTCTTACGTTGTACGTGTGAAGACTTTTACCGATCGCCGTCACCAGGTAAAACTCCCGGTGCTTCTGATGGTACCGGAGAGCGTGTGGCACATGGTTAGAGTAAAGACCCAAAACCCGGAACCCGGAGAACAAAGAGCTGCCGCCGCCCGCGAGACTCCCGCCACCTGGCATGTCCAGTAAAAACCGAGGACTTTACCGGAGAAAAACCGAAAAATAACGAACAAACAATCAGGGCAGAGACACAGCGCTGAACGGAGACTGAAAACACATGGAGGAGGGCTACGGAACAGAGTCCGACCGGAAACCAGCCGCAACAACATGAAGGTTCCGCTCTGGAGGAAAAGTTTGTTTCCTTCCCCTGAATCCGGATCCTGGAAACTTTGTTTTGATGAATTTTTAATGAAAAGTATTGAAATGACTTTAATGGTTTAAAACATGAACCTACATACTGACCTGCTGTTGGTCTTTTTGAATAAAACTAATGAAATAATCACATGAAATAACAGTTTCAAACAGAGAAAGTGAATCTGAAGATTTTATTTCAGGTGAGTTTGGAGAGTTTCAACATAGAACGTACAACAGGAAACCATCAGTCAGTGACTTTTACTGAAAAAACTAAAATCACACTTTCAATCTACTTTTGAAGATACTTTAGAAAAACTGACACCAGGTTCAAGCTTTAACTGGTTTAATTTTTATTCTTGAATATTGATTTAAATATTAATGAATCACAAATAATTTAATCTAAATCTACATTTTAATACATTTAATTTATTTTTACACGTTTATACAAATAAACTGTTTCACACAGCAGCTGACTCAATGGACTGCAGGGGACCAATCAGCTGTCAGGATTTAAACACAAACACAGGTTCATGAATTCATGCTCTCATGCTGGGACAGGAAGGGACACAGTGTTTCCATGGTGACATTTTGTTTGAAGGAAGGCAGGAGGTGACCTGAACTGGTCAGTAAGCAAAAGACAAAAAAAAAAAAAAAAAAAGATTTTTTGTCCCACTGAGCATGCTCAGTAGAGTCACTGAGCATGCTCAGTAGAGAGTAGCTGAATGAAAAATAACTTTGATTCAACTGTTAACCTCACTCCATCTGTGGTTGCTATGGTGTTGTAGGTGGTTACTATGGTGCTGCAGGTGGTTGCTACAGTGTGTCTGTGCCATACACAGATGAAACGTGGAGATATGTCAGTCACATTCCTTCCTGCCCAGCAGCTCGTCCGTCACTGACTCAGTCAGCTGACCTCTCTATGGGAGGTGATGCTGCGTCTCCATGGTAACACCTTTAGCTGTGCTTCCTGTCCAGCAGCAGCAGCCTCAGCAGAGTCCTGGCTGCAGCGAGCAGTGCCCCGTGCAGAGCGTACTGCGCCACCAGCGCTCCAAACCCCCGGTAAAAGCCGGCCCCGCCCTCCTTGCGGCGGATGGCGTGGAGGCAGTCGGAGAAGCCATCGTACTGCGTGTTGACAGGCAGGACCAGGGGGCTGCCGCCATTTCCAGTGGCAACCACGCCATCGGTGGCGTCGATAATGGTGCGTGTGCCCTGTAGGCTGAGGCGGTGCAGTGCTGTCTCCAGAGGAAACACAATCACGTCTGCCACCAGAGACCCCGCCCACGCAGCCGCCAGCTCGGGGAAGTAGGCGTCCAGGGGGTTGGACGGGTCCGTCCGTTGCTTCCTGCCCCGCTGGTGCAGCCACAGCGCCACCCGCTGCACAGAGGCGGCGATGGCGTATCGCAGGATGGCATGCAGCGCAGCAGGAAGCAGCAGACAGCTGAGAGGAAGCAGACGACGACTGTGTGGAGCACCGACACCCAACACCCGAGCCAGACCCTCACGGACACAGTCCAGAAGACCGGAGGACGCCTCGTCCCGGACAATCTCACTCTGAGGACCACACGGGACAAACTGATCAGACATATTATCGTTTATTGATCAACTGAAAAAGACCAGACAACGTCAGACAAACAGCTGAGTGATGACACCTTTGTCTCAGAGGCAAGAGACCAGGAGACGAGGGGACAAGGGTACGAGGAGACACAGTGAGAAAACAAGAGGAAGTGGTAAATGTTCTGTCAGCAGCATCGTGCTGAGAATGATTCAAGTTATCAATAACTAATCAATAAGAAAAATCAAACCACAGATGAAAACAACACGGTTAAAGCTTCATTAACTGATTTATAATCAATACTGACCTGGACTGTCTCAATGAGGCTGGCGCAGTAAAACGGAAGAGCGACCACAGCTGTTAACCTGTCGGCGAGAGACAGAGAGAGAGACATGGAGAGTTTGTTTTAAACTGAAAGAAGAAGTCAGAGCATCAACAATATAAACAGTAGAAGAAGAAGTGAACTGACCCTTTCAGTAGTAAATGTCCAGCCAGTTGTTTCCAGCTCCACCTGTGAGGAAGTTCCCTGGAGACAGACAACATACTGATACTACAGTAATACTTCAGCGATACTACAGTAATACTACAGTAACACTAGTGGTACTAAAGCAATACTACAGTAATACTACAGTAACACTAGTGGTACTACAGCAATACTACAGTCATACTACAGTAACACTAGTGGTACTAAAGCAATACTACAGTGGTACTACAGCAATACTACAGTAACACTACAGTAATACTACAGTAACACTAGTGGTACTAAAGCAATACTACAGTGGTACTACAGCAATACTACAGTGGTACTACAGCAATACTACAGTAACACTACTGGTACTACAGCAATACTACAGTAAACATTATTGCACTCCTGCATGGTTACCGTGGCAATGGGGTGAACTCGCTGATGATGCCCTCAGCTCCCAGTGTGATGCCGTGAACGATGAAGGTGCTGCCCATCCCCTTCCACAGAGCCTTCAGTCCCTGAATGTTAAAAACACATTATTGATTACTGATCAAAGCTATTGATTATTACACAACACCTTGACTGACATGTTTTATAATTAGAGTTGATATTTTTTGTTTATGATATATTGTTTATTACTGAAAACATTCCTAATTTAAATTATTTTATTTATATTTATTATTATTATATTTTTTTTATCTTTTCAACTTTTATAATTAAAAATTATAATTCTTCAAACACTTTATTTGACCATGATTAATAGATTTAAAAAAATATATATTTCCTATTTACTTTATAAGGATGTTAAATATGATATTAAACATGTTTTTTTGTTTATTATCTTTTTTTTTTACAGAGTAACCTTGTTATTTAATTACATAAATTTGATGTCATAAATGAACAACTGTAACATATTAAGTATGAGACCTGCTCATTGCTCAGCAGGTGTTCCTTACCTGAGCCTTGGTGATGGAGTACATGATGATGACGGCGCTGAACGGAGTCAGGTGGTAACAGCGGGCGTGGTAGTTCACCTGCATTGCAGGTAAAACATGACAAAGGTTATAATTAAACATGAGGCAGTTGGATGATGAGGTGATGATGATGACGATGATGATGAGGATGAAGATGAACGAACCTGACACTGTCTGCGGAGGACGATGCAAGGGTGAGCCAGGACGTTCTCTGTGAAAAGGCTGCACACACACTCATGTTATTCAACTGCTTTTATTCTGAAAATCCTCTAATCTAATGTGAGGTTCATTATCACTCATTTATTTTATAACATTAACATCATTGACAACCTGACCAATCCGATTCCAAAGCCGGCAAATCGATTCAGCTGCTCTGAAAAACAAGAAAAAAAATTGTCATTAATACAAATATTAAATAAAACAACATTTTCATCTTTAAGTTTTGTTTTGAGTTCTGATGATTTATAAACATTTTAATACATTTCATTAACTATTTATTTTTATTATTGAGAAGCTGAAGAGAATCATATGGAAGTTTATCAAATTCATGATTAACTCAAAATTCTGGGACATAAAATAGTCAAAACATTTATTTACTAGATAATGACATGAAACATACACAAAACTTTTGAATTAATTTGTTTTTAATTGTTTCCACTTCTTTTTATTTGTTAGCTCGCTGACTATCAGTTAGCCGGCTAATTAGCATTATTAGCCTGCTCTATAGAGTTCCTCTTTCTGTCATTAGCCTGCAGGCTAGCTGTCAGTTAGCTGAGCAGGTTTTACTCCATTTATTTTCTATTGTATGATTAGCCTACAGGCTAGTTAGCAAAACACATTTGCTTCAATTCAGTGTTTCTTGTTGTCATGTTAGCATGCTAGCTAACCACCACACCGCTTATCAAGATTCCCGCCCCTCAGCCATGTAGCCAGTAGCCTGGCAGCTAACCCCCTTCCGCCGCTCAGCACCGACCTACCGGCAGGCGGTACGCCGGGCTGCGGAGCGTCCCAGCCGGCTGCGACTCCGGGACCACCATGCTCTCCCAGCAGCTCATCGTACTGCGGTGTCCGCTCTCCGGGGTGCAGGTTGCGGCTTCCGGGGATGTCCGGCGGGGTGGTGACCCAGTGGTGGTGCTGCAGCTCCGCAGGGGCTCCGGCGCTCCTGACCGGGTAGCTGGCTCCGTACAGCGGGTCGTCACGGCCGCGGTAGCCGAGCCCATCGAAGCTGTCCGGCCGCCTGGAGGCCATCAGAGGGTCGGTTGCGGAAAAGCAGCGGGAGGACCGTGATTGGGAACCAGTTAACGGATACAAGGGGAGGACATCAACTGAACACAATCACGTCTCTGTAAAGTGACGGGAGAGACGGTTTAAAGGAGTCGTCCCTGTCGATTTGACCCGCAACCAACAACATCCACCTGTCACCTGCTACCCGGAAGGTTTTACTCTTCTTCTTGATTTCCGGCAGACTGCAGGTGTTGGGCTCATTACCGCCCCCATCGTGTGGTGGCGGAACCAGAACCAGAAACACAGAGGAACCGTGCTGATGAATCGGACTGCAGGTTCGTATCCAACTAGTTTTTATTTTCATTATGGAATAATCTGCTAATTCTTTTCTCAACTGATTGATTGATTGATTAATTGGTTTGTAGTGAGAAAACCTGTCAAAATTACATGGAATTCAAAGTGACACCTTCACTCTGCATCTGATCAAAAATATATTAAAATTATCTAAATAAAAAACAGCAGATAGCAACAAAGTTGTTCTAAGAAATAAATACAAATATTAAAAAGCACCTAGATGTTTAATTTAATGTCATTATTCTGCTGTTAAAACTATATTTGGTGAAGAATCCTCATTTATCTAAACTCCTGTAATCCATCCTGGTACTTTAAGAAATTGAACCCTGATGCAAGGTATGCTGGAAAGTGTATGCTAATAAGCTATCAATGTTTGTAAGTAATTTAATTAGTGAAGTCAACAATCAAATGGACATTTAATCAAACTGATGATTGTATGAAAATAAAGTGATAATTAAAGAATTTGTCTAATAACAGAAGAAAAGCTTAATTATTTGAGCTTCTGAGATTTTACAGTGAAAAGGACAAAACAACTTTTTGACTGTGTTGCGTCGTTTCCTCCGTACAGACGAGCCAATCACCACTTTCTTCATAAACTTTATTATCCTTTTTTTTTTTTTTTTTTATAATTCCAGCAATTGTGACAACAATTAAAACATTTTCAGACACTTTGATTTTCTGGTAAAAGTTTCCTTCATCCCGTTTTAATCATAAAGACGAGTCAACTCACACTGAGAGGCTGTCTGACAAAAGTCTGTGGACACTACTGCTCTGAGTGGAGCTGTGCATTTTGTTCAACATAGAAATCCAGTCATTGATCTGTCCCTGCAATCTCATTGGTCCAGTGAGTAAACTCCGCCCACCTCTCAGTGTGAATTGAAAACAATAAAAAAAAAAAATCACAATAACTCACAATGAGAATCCACCTGAGCAGGAATACAGGGTGAAATTAGGAATCATTCCAAGTGATTCATCATGTCACTTCTCAGGTTTCATCAGCATTTGTTCTCAGACTGAAACAGACAGAAGCTTCAGGGGCAGAGCCTCCAGGTCTCACACTGACACATCAGCAGCTACAGTCAGAAGTTCAACGTACATCAGGACGTCTCCACAGGTCGGCCATATTAAGGCAAACGGTGTAGGATGAAGGCCGTCGGTGGCCCAGGAGGCGTTTCATACAAAAGTTCATTATGTTTAAATATAAACTGGTCAACGAGAAAATAAACGTTTTATACTGAGAATGAAAACATGTAAATCTGTGATTGGCAAACTCTCAAAAACGAACTCAACAATAAATGATGCTTAAATAAAGACTGGCCATATTGTGTAAACAGAAAAACTGTATAGTTTCAATTTTGTATCACAAAACAAAGTAGAAGTTTAATTTTATCAGATTTTTTTCACCAAAAATATAAACTGGAGATTAATTCAAGTTTTATGTTTCATTTTGGTTTATTTCAAATTTTCAGCTCGATCAAAAGATCTAAATGAAGTTCTGATGTTTGTCACCAAGTATTTGTGTAAATCCTCGTTTACATTTACTTGATGTAAATGTTATTCTGTTGTGAGTTTGCTCATTAATTGTAATTATAAAATTGGCTCATTGATTCATGTAGATTGTGTTTTTTTTTTTTTTTTTACAAAGAAAGATTTTAACAACAAGAAATAAAAGATTTTTTACTTTTTTTTCTTTTTAACAATTTCCGTTGAATCAAACAATCTAAGCAAAAACTTTTGTTAAACATAATTCCCTAATAAATTATTCTCTAAATAAAAAAACTGTTTAAATACTGTGTTATGATTAGTGGCTCTTCTAACGAGCTGCTAGCATTGCTAACTAAAAAAAATAGTGTATGTAAGCTATTTACGCTAACATTTTTGGCTAGCAGCAGCTAGCGCTAACCTTCCAGTTGTCCTGGCACAAAAATGGAAATTAAAATATAAAACACAGTGATCTGGCCAATCAGAATCTTCTGAGGTGATCCCAGCTCTGATTGGCCGGCTGGGCCACCAGCAAGAGTTAACAGAAAAAACAGACAGGAAGTGATCTATGTTTTCTGCTAAACAAAGATCCATAATCACCAATATGTTCAATAGTGTGAAAGCTAACCACCAGGTGTTACCATGGTAACCAGTAACAATTGTAATTTAGTGTCTTGTTTAATGTGCTAACTAAATTTGCAGCTAACATTCTGGTTGTTTGTTCCATTAGCACGTTGTCTAGCATGCCAACACAGAGTGAAAGTGATTGTTAGCGTTTATTGATTGTGATCAGCAGAAATTAAACCCCCTGGTCAAATGCCAAGCTAATGGGCTAATGGCAGTGCTCAGTTATGTCGACAACCACTGCCTTCCTCCAGCTGAACAGGAAGTAGCCCATGCCGGCACCGGCTGCCACTGCGATACACAGGTAACCGTTGTAGGTCATGAAGACGAGCATCAGAAAGTAGCTGACAACCACCTGGACGATGTGCAACAGGGTCTGAAGGAAGTGGGCAGGACTTAGCATCCGCTGCCTGAGAGGACAACACAGGAGTCAGCATTCCCGTTAGCATTAGCATTTTAGATAATCTTGCACTTTACATGATACTTCAGTTAGCATTAGCTGTACCATTCATCTTACAGAAATTTAATTCAGGTTTGTAGCATTGTTAGCATTAGAAAGTTCAACAATTATGCGCTTTAATTGCTGTTAGTGTTAGCATTATAGCTCTGATGCTAATCCTTTTCCAACATATTTTCTGAAATATTGGAGTGTAATGCCATTATTAGCTTTAGCATAGCATGTTTCACGTTAGCAGTGTCTCCGTAAGCATAACATTTTTTTTTTAGCATGGATGTAGTATTAGCAGCAGTTGTAGCATTAATTTCCTTTTTTTGTTGGTGTTAGCATTGCTACACGCTGAACCATACAAGCTGTTAGCTTTATTAGCTCTAGTGTTAATAATGAACCACTTTTAGCTTCAGCGTTTCATCGTTGTCATTAGTATTGCTTTAAAAATAACACATTTACGTTCAGGAAAATTGGCATTGCTAGTGTTAGCATTACCATTTACACTTCCTCAATACTTAAATAGTTTTCAGTTTGTTTCCATTCACATTTGTGTCATGGTTAATATCAGTGTTAGCTTCAGCATTAGCATACGTTTTAGCATAATTAGTCCATAAAGAACAAATGACAGTGGAAACAGCAGAGCGCCACCTGGAGGATGATACACCATGACACCAGAAACAGAGGCAGTAACTCTACAGGTCAGTGTGACGCTGACAACATTTATTTTTCATCTATTTAAAAAAAATTTAATTCATCAACATGTGGAGAGAAAAGAAATAAAACTATGAAATCCTTAAAAATCAAACAAATCCAAACATAAAAAATAATTATCCAAGTAAGAAAAAAAGTTTCCTCAGTAAAAAGTCGTCAGCATCACACGGAAACTGAACTCCACCCACTTTTAATCTAAAAAATTAAAGTTTCTAAAAACTGTTTGTTATGATGTAAATATCAGTAATCAATGTCTGTCTGATCAGTCTGACCACAGTATCTCAACCAGAACAGGTGAACAGGACCAGGACCAGAACCAGAACCAAGACTAGAACTCTTACAGTTACCTGACATAGAGTCCTGAGAGGCGGGACTTTATTCCAACAGGAGGCTCCGCCCCCTCCAAACACTGACTGTCAATCACTGAGCTGACATGAACACATGATGTTACTGACAATCACATGACTGATCACACGACTGATGATCACCTGACTGCGGTGTCAGATTACCTGTGATTGGTCAGTTCATTAATAGACTTGTTAAGTTTTTTAAATAATAAACATGTCAGTTTATAAAAACTTTGTTTGTTTACTGTTGTATTGTAAACAGATTATTTTCAGTAACAAAGATTTGTGTTGAACTAAGAACAAAACACAAAAATGTAATTTACATTGTACTTTTTTTATTCTATAAAAAGATTAATTTTTTTTACTGTAAATAAAATGTTAATATGAGGATGTAATTACTATATTTCATGTTATTATGAAGGTTGAACAGTTTTTATACATTTTATTTATAGTCAATTTTGAAACCTCAGAAATTACTAATCTTACATTTTCATATTTTTAGACTTTTGGAATTGTATACTTATATTTTCTTGGCTTGTCTGATTGTCATCCATTTTAAATGGTGTTGTTAGCGTTAGCGCTAGGGACCTACCCGACCGTCTTGTGCGTCTCCATCAGCACTGTCCCATCAGCTCCGGGGAGCGGCATTGAGTTGTAGCGGACGTTGACCTGACTGCGACGCAACAACACCTCACGGCCCATCTTTAAGCCCTCGTACAGGACGGCCAACAGGAAGACACCGATACACGCCCCGACCATCTCTGATTGGACGACAGGAGGAGGGGTCAGAGTCAGAAAAAGGAAGAATGGGAAAAAAGAAAACGATAAAATTATAAAAATATAAATAATAACTATAGAAATACAAAAATCATAAAAAAATTAAATAAGAAAAAGAAAAAATGTTCTCATTAGATAATTTCTAATTAAATATAAAAACAACATTAATACAATAAAAAGCTTTTTTTTAATATTTTATTCAAATAGAAATTAGATATATAAAAATACTGAATATGAAAACAAATGGAAAAATGTACATACAAAAACTTTAATAATCTAAATATGAAATAATAAAACTATAAAAAAAAATCTAAATAAAAGACACAGATACGTCTAAAAGTAGTAAGTAAATCAATAAATGAAAGAAAAAACAAATATGTGGATATAACAGAGACGTTGTAGAAATCTGACCTCCGGGGGAGTTGATGAGCAGTCCGGTGAACAGCAGCTCCACGTTGTTGTAGCCAAAGTAGAAGGTCATCACCTACAGTGACAACAGCATTAGCATATTAGCTTGTTAGCTCCACACTAGTTAGTATGATGTTGCATGTAGTGGCGATGGACCCCGCTCCTCACCATCCCCCCGTGTCCTCCGTGGTCCCCATCATGCCCTCCTCCCCCTCCCCCGTGGTCATGGCCGGTGGTGGGCGGGGCCATGGTGTGATGATGGTGGTGGGTGTGGTCCATCTCCATGGTGCTGTGGTTTGTGTGGTCCATGGCTGCTGGGGACAAAAACAAGACCTGAATCAACATGTGTCAGTCCAGGTTAGAGTCCAAGTCTGAGTCCAAGTCTGAGTCCAGGTATGAGTCCAGGTATGAGTCTAGGTATGAGTCCACGTCCTCTACTCTCCACCATGAGTAGTTTGAAGTCTCCCCTGTCGACTCGTTACAGGTTTCTTCAGTCGACTGCAACAGTCACCTGAGCCACAGGTTACTTGTTCAACAATGTCCTACTGTCAACGTCAGCTATGTGTTTTACTTCTGTGCCACAGTGAAGCTCATTTAACACAGTATATATTATATCAACAGTATATATTATATTAAATGTATGTATAATATCAACAGTATATATTATATTAAATGTATATATTATATTAAACGTATATATATCAACAGTATATATAATATTAACAGTATATATTATATTAAATGTATGTATAATATCAACAGTATATATTATATTAAATGTATGTATAATATCAACAGTATATATTATATTAAATGTATATATTATATTAAACGTATATATATCAACAGTATATATAATATTAACAGTATATATATTATATTAAATGTATATATAATATCAACAGTATATATAATATTAACAGTATATATTATATCAACAGTATACATCATATCAACAGTATATATAATATCAGCAGTATATATAATATCAACAGTATATATTATATTAAACGTATATATAATATCAACAGTATATATAATATCAACAGTATATATAATATTAACAGTATATATCATATCAGCAGTATATATAATATTAACAGCATATATTATATCAACAGCATATATTATATCAACAGCATATATTATATTAATATATATATTAAATTACACCTGCTGAAAATACACCGTCATTATTCTCATCATCGCAAACCAGGCGAGAAACAGAGAACACACTCTCTCTTACCTCAGTGACACCTCTTCATTCAGTGATGCTGACTTGTCCAGAGACAGACACAGACTGAACACTGGTGACATCACAGCAGAGCCGTAACCACAGTGACAGTCTGACATCACTGAGCAGATGTCCGGCTATAATCTGATTGGCTGCCAGGCCCTGGGGCTACAGGAGGCATAAAGAGCCAATCAGAGCGCTCTGAGGTTCTATCTGCCATCAGCCAATTAGATCACAGCATCGTTAACATTAACGCGAAGGTAAGTTGTCGCCGTCGGCAATGCTTTGTTTTCTGTTTGGACTCAGCATCACTTTGTGTTAACAATATTAATGCGTGTCTCTCTCTCTGTTTGTTTCAGTGTCTCTCGCCCTCTTTACGTTTGTGTACGTGGTGTCTGAGCGTTCGTGGTTTCTGAGTCTACGTAGTTTCTCAGTGTACATGGTTTCTGAGTGGAAGAGGCTGCAGAGTCATAGTCGGTCAGTGTCTCTGTGTTTCTCCACTGTCAGACATGGTAAGGTCTGAACTAAACTCTTCCCCTCTCTCTCTCTGATTTTTCTCCAACATCATAAAATCCATAAAACTCAGGTTAAAGTTTTAACAGAAATAAAATTAGTCATTACTCAGCTGGTATCCTGCATTCTGATTGGCTGAGCTCATGAAGTTCATTTAAAAACTTACCTGGAGAGGAGACGTTGAGGGGTGATCGAGCACTGTGGAGACTGTCTGAAAGAGAGAGAGAGAGAGAGGACAGTGTCTTCAATGGCCACTTAAAACAGATAGCAGAACCAGCTTCAGCTAATCAGACACTGGCATGATTCTGACACGGCCAATCAGCCGAGCTGTTGATGGATAGGCAGTGCAGGAACCCTTTGAACTCTCATTTATTCATGGTCGTTTTATATGGTTGTACTGCTCGGCCCCACTCACCTGTTCAGGTGTTATCAGTGACAAAGGTCGCAGTCAGCTGTTTAACACAGTGAACGTGTGAATGTGAACGTACAGAGGAGATCAATATATTGATAGATGCCTCATTATTCCCTGAACATGTGAAAGCTGTGTCTGCTGAATGTCTGATCTCTGGCCACTGCTCAAACTCAGATTTCATTGGATCAGTTTTACTTTTTTAGTTGATTGATTACTGATAACTGATTATTTCCTGAAGCTGGAATCTGTTCTGTTGTGCTCAGATCTTTTTAAACCAACATGTGACAGTTCCAGAAGCAACAATAAATCAGTTCAAAGGTCAGACTGGAGCTCGTGTTGAACAGTCTGATTAACTTTATGTGACTCTGGGTAATAACAGTGATTCACAGGAAAGACACCCAGCAGCTGACAGAGTGAAGTCAGTGCTGTGCTGGTACAATATTGATCCATTGATTTTTACTGGAGATAAATGATCAGCACTGAAGATATGAGTCTCTGTTGTGTCAGTGTCCTGCAGGCTGTACAGACAGGTCCCTGTCACATTACTGATTATAATGTTTCTGTAAATTATTAACATCCTGCAGGTGTTGACCTTTGACCCTGATACAGTCACAGCTCAGACACATGAAGGGTTTTAGTTCAGCTTCATTCCTGCTTTTTATTATCAAAGTCTCATCCCTATTATTTTATTCTTCATTTCGTCTCAGAAAACTGTTAAAAAAAAAAAAGATTTAAAACGAGATTCAACAGGAAGTAAAAAATAACGTTTCACGTTTTTCATCAATGAATAAAGCTAAACCATAATGGACAGTAATATACAATGACATCATACTATAACACACTGTACATTATGGATGTAATGATTCTGAGTCCATGGTTGTTTTTTTGTCAATATTAAAGCTATTTTATTATTACAACTATTTTATTGTCTTCCAACTGCTTCCAACAGATTTTTCTCTCAAGTGAATTCATTAGCTTCTGTAGTTTTGGATGTTGATAGTTGATGACGTGTTAATGATCATATTGATCTGATTTGTTTGGGAATCAGTTTGAGTGTTTGGAGGTGAACCCTGGACTGAATGAACCTGTGAGACCGGTGTTTGTGACGATTTGTTGTTCCACCTGTCACCTCTGACTTGTTATCATAAGGTGTGTGCTGTATTTGTTTCTATAAACTCTGTAATGTTGTTTTGATATGAAGCCAGTAAATCTGTATCAGTGTCAGCCTCACACTGTCTTCATTGTTCTGGACCGGTTCTCATGTCGTTCTCATCTTTTAATCTCTGCAGTTATTTCATTCACGTGGAAAACGGAGAGAAAAATCCTTTCCCACGACGTGAACTCACGGAACCAAACTCCATCGGGAAATCGTTCAAGTTAAGGTCGCCTCGCTCGTGCGCACGCGCGTGCACGCAGTCGACTTTACTCGACACCTACATCGCACGAGCTCCCATGTAAATCGGCGCGCACTGCATCCACCAATCACTGCTCTTAAAAGTCCTTTCAAACCAGATCCCCTTTTAAATCTCATCGACTTACTCCAATACAGCAGACGGAGGCGCAGTGGAGATGACCGTAAACCGGGTCATTAAAGTCGAGGGTTTACCAAAACCAGGTCTCCGTAGGCGAATTACATTCCAGCTGAATTCACCAAGAAACCCACTTTGTTCTGAAACTGCCACATGTTCGAACTTTACCTGTGCATGTTTCCTGCCACGTGCAAGAAGACGTTAAATTGTAACATTTTCTGGGGAGTTTCGTTCAGTAGCAAGTAGCATGTCTGTGGTGAGTAGCAGAGGTCACTGACACAGTTGAACATTCACACACTGAACTCACCTGCAAATGTTCCAGGAATTCTTCTTCTACGTCTTTTTCTCCGTCTCGGCTCCGAAACACGAAAATGAAAAAGTCGTATGAAAAAGAGAAGAAGGGGAAGAATAGAAAGTAGAAGAGGGAGAAAAACAGACACTCTTCACCGTCTGCCTCTGCTCCGCCACTACTTCCGTGAGCTGCGTCAGGACGTCCGTAGAGGAGGAGCTTCAGAGTCTGGACCAATCAGAGGGCGAGTTCTTCGGCAAGGGGCGGGGCTTTTTCGAAGCCACGTAGGCGTGATTTGTTGGTAAGAGACTGATCAGACTCAGAGTCTGAAACTAGTTTTTAATGCAACTAAAACTTCTTTTTCAATTCACTGATTTATTTTTCATTGTGATGAAGGAAGTGACTTCATGTACTTCAGTAAAAGTACAAATATCACTGTATAAAATACTCTATTAATCCGGTGTCACAGAAGTAAAACTAAAAGCAGAGCGGCCTCTTGTTTTATCTCTGATTATATATAATTTAATTTAGAGTTTTTCATCTATAGAAATTATAATTTCTATTGAATGCATCTGATTTTCTGTCATTTTAAATAAACCAATCATACCTCTATAATCCCTAAGGACAACTGAAACACAGCAGCAGCTTTTCAAGGCCTGTTGGATCATCCACAGGAAACCCAGGAGCCTTTTCCAGGACCCTGAAGGAACCCTTTGAACTTTCCTCCTCCAGGACTCTCAGGTCTGGCGCCCTCTGCTGGCCTTCAGTCAAATGTTTAAATTGCAGCCAATCACGGAGCAGTATCACACAGTTTCAGCCAATCAGAAGTCAGTTTAATATTAGGTTTTTTTTCATCATCACTTCACAAACATCAACAGGAAGTCAAGTCACATAGGAAACAGCCAAAAAAAAAAAATTGGAAGAGTTTCACAATAAAAGCCTTTCTCCACTTTCTCCAGCCAATCAGGTTTTGGAGCAGAAAAGCAAGTTCAGAGAAAAACAGCCAATCAGCATCATCAAATCTGATTTCATTGAGTTGTGTTTGATTTTAAAATGACACCCGTTTGGCTGATATTCTCAACTGACAAAGATACAGTGAAGAAAGACTTATTTTGTTAAGATTGAAACAAAAAATTAATTCAATATATATAAATATTTCATCAACATCAACACAGTAACAACATTTATTTACGTTCTCCCCTTCATACGGAGCAGCAAACCAACTTCTCACCTTCAAAATAAAAGTTTTTATATATTTTCTGGAGAATTTAGTTTGAGTCAAAAACTACAACACTAAACTAAAAGGTTTCGGCTCTGATCAAAGCTAATGTTGCTAGCATCCATGTCTCCTTCGTTTGCCCCACCCCTTCTGGTTTTCACCCCGCCCCGATGACTCGTGGCCCCACCCCCTCAGCCGGCCACACGATAGTTAGCATGAAACTCTGGCTGGATGTCGCATACACGCCGCAGTAGCTCGCCCAGCACCGCCTCCCGGTTACCGCGGAAGCTGGCCTGGATACGACCCATCCGCTCTGCCGTGTCACGATCCACCTCCACCGCGCTGTTACCATGGGAACCGAGGGCCTGAGGAAGGGGGTCACAAAGTTTAATATACAGATGTGAACACAGTGACAAGATATTAAAGAATCATCAGGAAGAACAGTTACTGTGCAGTTTAAACAAATAAAAATAAAAAACACAATGGAGGGAACAGAACAGAAAACAAAACATTTAGAATATTTACATTAAATACTTAGAATGTTAAAGAGGAAAGAAACTAAATAAAAACATTGATATTAATATATTGGAAAATTATGAAAAATAAATAAACTTAAAAGAAATACTGGTAAAATATTTGGAGAAGCATTTTTTTATATACATATATATTAATAAAATGTATTGGAAATAGAGGAGGATGGTGGAAAGTTCTTACGGCCGCCTCCTTGGTCTTGAACTCTTTCTCTCTCTGCAGGCGATACTGTTCGATCTCAGCCTGAGCTTCCTCCTTCGCCTGCTTCAGACGACGGTTCTTACCTGAGGATGAGAGACAACCACAGTACATGAGAGAGAGAGAGAGAGAGAGAGAGAGAGAGAGAGACCCACAGTTCAGCAGGAGAGAGGAGACACTTGATGAATACAACAGATTCTGTGATAATTATAATTAATATAATATTATAATAATAATTATTATTATAGATGTTATTATCTCTCTATTATGTACTATAATAATTATTATTATAATAGAACATGAACAGATGAATAATGAGACAAACTTGTTGACTCAGTGACAGATGACACAGGATGTTAATGTGACATTATCATCTGCCTCTGTTTAAATCACTGCTGAACCTTCATGGTATGATATCACAGCTCACCTGGCTGACAGGCAGGTTCATGGTGTGATGTCACTGAGCTCAGTCAGCATCATCTGTGATGATGATGTAATAATTTGACAAAGAACAAAGATTCTGTCCAGGTGTGTGTGAGTTAATCAGCTGAACTGATTGTATTAAAAGCATTCCACTGCAGACAGATCTGATTCAATCATCTCTCTCTCTCTCTCTCTCTCTCTCTCTCTCTCTCTCTCTCTCTCTCTCTCTCTCTCATACGTTCTGACTATTTATCACATGCCGTGGTCACATGCCGTGGTCACATGATGTGTGACTCAGAACCATCACTGACAGAGAACAGAACTAAACATGAGAATAAATGGAGTAAACATCTAGTTACATTAAGTTTGTTCAGAGGAACAGATTAAATAGTTAAAAAGTTTGAATGACAGAGTCAGAATTATAAAAGAAACTGCATTTATGAAGTGTGCCTGTAAACTAATCACAGATATTGATTCTGATTGAACCAAACTTCTTTCACATTCGTGTCAGTCCTGCAGCGGGGCTCTGTCTGCATACGGACGGTAAACTGAGAGCCCTCAGTTTACCTGGACAGGTGAGGAGGGGACACCTGACTGTGAGCCGAACTGAACAGAGGAAGTTGGTGGTCGGTTAACCGGCTCCGGTTTGACTGTGAAGTGAGTCAGAGTGACAGCAGCAGCAGAGACTCTGAGCTTTTCAGATGCGGGAGTCTCTAACCTGCTAACGGGCTAACAGCTAACGGGCCGCAGCGGGCTCGCAGGCCGTTTGTCCTACTCACGTTTGCGGGCCTCTGCCACCTTCTCGGCCGCTCTCTTCTCGGCCTGGAGCAGCTGCTGGATTCCCTGGGATTGGCTCGCCATTTTGGGGGAGAGGAGCTGCGGACAGCGGCGCGGAAACGGAGCAGAGACCGGAGAGATTCACCCAGACGAAGGTCGACGGAGGATCTGACTTCGCCTCTGGTCAGTCAGCTGATGTCACGTCACGCTGCGGACCGATCACGTGATTTTGTCACGAGGCGCAGGAAGAGGAGGAGGAGGGGGAGGCGGTGGTTCTTCTTCTTCTTCTTGTTTCTCATGTCTCAGTACCGCCCCCATCTGGTTTCTATCAACCTTATAGTCTGTCTCTCCTGCACCGTGTCCCAGCAGCTCCTCAGTCCTCCTGGTGTCTCTCGTCAACATTGAATATAAATATATATATATATATATATATATACAGCATTATCCACCTATATATATTTATATATATATATATAGGTGGATAATGCTGTAATAATAATAATCATTATAATGCTGTAATATGAGACATTTATGGATATAAAACATGAGGAGCAGCACAGGAAACTAAACTTCCTTTAACAAAGTACAACGGCTGGTTCTGGGTCAGTTTCATTGTTTTGATTTTATTTATTCAACAAACTGTAAAATAATGATGAAAATGTGTATAAAAAAAAAAAAAAAGTGTACCTGAACTGTTGCCATGGTGACTCTAGATTCACCTGTTGCCATGGTGAATTGAAGGATGAACTAACTATGAATAGGTAACATATAGGTTCAGAATCTGGACCTGGTCCTGAATCTGTGAGAAGCCCAATGTGTTTTATTCTGAAAAGACTGAAAACAAAATAAAAGACTTTTCTCTGGCCCGGTAACTGCACGTGACTCGCCTCCTCTGTAAGCGGAAATGACGTTTTCTGCAGCGCTGAGTCAGCTGAACCAGACCGGAAGCAAAACAAACAGCAGGGAGCAGGCGCAGCAGCATCGTGAGCTCGCTCTGCTGAGGGACGAAAGTTTTACTTGGCTTTTTTATGAAACGTTTTTTTTTTTTTTGTTTTTTTTTCCAGGAAACAGAAGTCACACAGTGACGTCACTGGACAGCTGAGAAACAGCACGAGACTGCGGAGCGCGAGACGTGCTCCTGTCTGCAGAACGCGGAAGTCCGGAGAGAAGATCTACGTTTAACTTCGAGTATAAAGTTTAATGAATTTTATCTCGACAGCGGTTTGAGCTGCAGGTCTGAACCAGCACTCATCTGACACAGGAACATATTGAAAATATTTTGTCTTTGCACATTTTATAAAAACAGCGTTTTGTTACTATTAGTAACAACAAGCCATGTCGATCAATATTTTCTGTCTCAACAGAAGTTTAACCTGCAGATTGTTTCTCTCAATAACATCAGAAGAAAACAACAGAATATTTGTGTTGTTAAGTCTTTGTGTCGTTGAATCTTCAGGTTGTTCAATTTCGTTGTTGTGGAGATGAAGCGGAGTCGGTTGTTGGCGGTGCTGGTCGGCGGAGTCTTCTGTGTCGCAGTGATGACACTGTACCGCATGCTGGAGCTGATGCAGGGGGCGGAGCGTCAGCACCATGGGGAAACACCTGGTGGACAGGTGGAGGAAGTGAGTTCTTGTCACATTCTGAAATTATAATAATTAAAGTTTTTCTCTTCTAGCTTTTTAACAAACCAGTCAAAACCTCTCTGCAGGATTTGTCCCGCCTCCAGCAGAAGATTGACAGGTTGGAGCGTCTTCTTAGTGACAACAACCGTCTGGTTGCAACGCTGCGGGACTCTCTGGTCCACCGAAAAGCATCATGGGAAACCGGTGGGGGAGGATCGAACGTGAGCTCAGACTCCACCAACAGCAGGGTGGACACACCCCCTGGATGCAGATTGGCCGAGGAGATGAAGGACGGAACTGACAGAGTTCAGGTTAGCTTAGCATGCTAACAGTTGCGACTTTTGTCGCAGCAGCAATTTGACACAATAAAACGTGAGTTTCAGACACAATGATGATGACGACGTGTAGCGTTCAGTAACAAATCAGACTTTCAGGAAATACAAAATATTTTATAGAAAAGCTGAAGTGATATTTTCAAAGACTAAGTGAAAGTAGCAACACAACAGTTTGTAATTTGGTCGAAGGTCGATTCTTTTTACAAAATGTATTTAGAAATTATTTCACTTACAAAAACACAAAAAGTTCAGGAAACAGGAAGTTGTGAAGTGATGCTTTAATCATTGTAGAGGAAGAGGGGGCTGGAAGACGTGTGAAGACTTTAGTTTGTTTTGGTTTTAACGTTGTGTTCCTGACATCATCTGTCTAAACCTTGTCTTTGTGTTTCCGTTACGTGTGTCTCCATCATCCGTCAGCTGCTGGATGTTTACGACCTCCTGCCCTTTGATAACCCAGACGGCGGCGCCTGGAAACAGGGTTTTGAGATCCGTTACCAGGGAAACGAGTGGGATGAGCAGCCGCTGGAGGTTTTTCTGGTTCCACATTCACACAACGACCCGGGTCAGATACACAACAACACCACCACAACACCAGCCTGTGCTTTAACACAGCCTTTAACGTGTGTGTGTGTGTGTGTGTGTGTGTGTGTGTGTGTGTGTGTGTGTGTGTGTGTGTGTGTGTGTGTGTGTTGCAGGTTGGTTGAAAACCTTTGACAGTTATTATCAGGATCAGACGAAACACATCCTCAACAACATGTTGGTCAAACTGACTGAGGACAACAGGTGAGTAAATAAATTAAATATATCTGATTAAATGTATTAAAGTCTTTTTGAGTTATTGATGTGTTATTGATCAGTCTCATCAGTAGAAATAACTGTTGCTGTGGTGTTTGCTCTTCATCAGGAGGAAGATGATCTGGGCAGAGATCAGTTATTTCTCTAAATGGTGGAATGACATCGACGAGCAGAAGAGAGAGATGGTCAAACGGTGACTCTCACCTCCACATCTGAAACACGCTTCGTTATTTTTACTTGTTGTTTGTTTCTGAATCTTTTTGTCACAGATGAACTTTCTTTCTCTGATCTGACAACTTCTTTATTTTTCTTTTCTTTTTTTTATCTAACATCCATCTTTATATTTAGATATTTGTATTTTACATCTTTATATTTATATATATATAACTTTTTATATATCTTTGTATCTCTACATTTCTCTGTATTTCTATATTTGATCACATGTATCTGTCGTTTTAATCGGCTGTTTGTTTCATCGTTTGATTGGTTCCTGTCTCAGCCTGGTGGGGGCAGGGCAGCTGGAGCTGGTGACGGGCGGCTGGGTGATGGCGGACGAAGCGAACTCTCATTACTTCGCTCTGTTGGATCAGCTGATCGAGGGACACCAGTGGATCCAGAGACACCTGGGTTTGTGTTGTTTAGCTTCGCCTCCTTCGCCTGCTGGCTTCCTTGATCTTTACACCTTGTTTCTCTGAGCAGGTGTAAAGCCCCGCAGTGGCTGGGCCGTGGATCCTTTTGGCCACTCCCCCTCTATGACCTACCTGCTGAAGGGGGCAGGGCTTAGCAACATGGTCAT
The DNA here is from genome assembly GCF_021018895.1 of Seriola aureovittata. Taxonomy (NCBI): domain Eukaryota; kingdom Metazoa; phylum Chordata; class Actinopteri; order Carangiformes; family Carangidae; genus Seriola; species Seriola aureovittata. Next base: position 24,932,376 of record NC_079381.1, on the reverse strand, counting down.
CCAACGTGTTCACTACGCCGTCAAGAAACACTTTGCCCGGCAACAGACGCTTGAGTTTCAGTGGCGACAGAACTGGGGTGAGTGGCGGGAAAGGTAGATGATTGAACACAGTGACAAAGACAGTTCCAGCTGTTACGTGACGGACAGAAACAATACAGCTGTGAAAAGAGAATTAAAATCAAATTAATGAAATAATGTTTTTTAATCAGGTTTAAAATAAATCCAGTTTAAAAAGTCAAGACAACAGTTCACTCAACTAAAACTAAAGTAAATATAATGAATTCATTTCTTAATTAATTCAATTTAAAGATTAAAGCGTTCACTTTGAACTGAAACAACAAAACAGAAGAAATGAATGATCAGACATTTCTGAGCTGATGATGAGGTTTAGGTGACGGGTCATAATGCATTCACTCATTCATTCATTCATATAACATGAAAACAAGACAAAGACTTTGTTAAATAATAATAATAATGATCCTTTCATTTTCTTTTGGGTAAAATATGGAAAACAGTGACAAACTGCTTTGTTTCTCTAACCCCGCCCACTTCCTGTGTCAGACTCCTCCCCTCGCAGTGACATCACATGTCACATGATGCCGTTCTACAGCTACGACGTGCCACACACATGCGGCCCGAACCCGGCGGTCTGTTGTCAGTTCGACTTTCATCGCCTGCCAGGGGGGCGGGTCTTCTGTCCGTGGAGGACCTCGCCACAGCCAATCACAGATCAGAACGTCCAGGAGCGGTAGGCAGGGGGCAGGGCCAACAATAACGAAAATAACCTGATTAATTAATGATTAATGATCACTTTGATAATTGATGATAAGAATAATTAAAAAGGTTTCACAGTGAGTCATTCGGTCAAAACTCTTATTGTGAAAGATCAGAGCTTCACTCAGGTGTGTGATGCTGCTCTGTGTGTCCTTTCAGCGCTCTCCTCCTATTGGACCAGTACAGGCAGAAGTCTCGTCTCTTCCGTTCTCCAGTGCTCCTCGTTCCCCTCGGCGATGACTTTCGGTTCGTGGACTCGAGCGAGTGGGACGCTCAGTTCAGCAACTACCAGAGACTGTTTGACTTCTACCAGGATCACCCAGAGCTGCACGTCCAGGTGGGCCGCACACACGAGGGAGCAGGGCCAGAGGGGCGGGGCCAGGAGGGCAGCCGCCTCAGACACACTCACACTCTGAGTGTCACTCATTGGTGTCAGTCAGTCTCAGTGTGAACATACGACCTCATGACTCCTCCTCTCCTTCTTCCTGCTTCAGGTGCGTTTCGGGACTCTGTCAGATTACTTCGATGCTCTACAGCGGCGTCTGAGCGCCACGGCAACGTCTCTGCCGACACTTCGCGGCGACTTCTTCACCTACGCCGACCGTGACGACCATTACTGGAGCGGCTACTTCACCTCCAGACCCTTCTACAAAAGGCTGGACAGGACGCTGGAGGCCACGCTCAGGTAGCTCCGCCCACTCATTACAAAATTTTCAGGTACATTATCAGAACCATTGGAACAGGTTCTTGATTAGAGTTCAACACCGTCAGCAGGTCAGATCATAAAGGTTTCTTTGAATCTGATTTATTTTTGTTTTGTTTTTAAAAAAATTTTCTTCATCATAAAGTTTTTCATCAGTTTTTATTTTCATTTAAATTTTCTTTACATTTGAAATGTTTTGTCGTCCTCACAGAGCGACAGAAATCCTCTTCAGCCTGACGCTAGCTGAAATGCGTCGTTTCCGTGGCGATGGTCATCTCGTTGCAGGTTTTCCTGCACAAGAACACTTCCAGCGTCTGACAGCAGGAAGGCGGAGTCTTGCACTTTTCCAGCATCACGACGCCGTCACCGGCACCGCCCGTGACCCCGTGGTGGTAGACTACGGCACCAGGTAGCTATTTCCTTTTAGCACACAAGCAATTTAGCCTGTTAGCTTGTTGCTGTTTTCAGGGGTTAAGAAAGAAGTTCTATTGAAAGTTGAATGCTTGGACATTAGTTTGTTTGTTAGCATCAGTTAGCATGTTAGCCTAAATCATGGCTCACAGAATAACAGGTAACAAATCAGTGTTAGCACTGTTAGCTCATGGAATTGCTACATCTTTAGCATTAGCATGTTTTTGTCTCATTTATTCCTCCATGCTCTCTGTTGAAGGACGCCGTCGTCAGTGGCAACGGTATCAGGTACCGCTTCATTTAATGTGAGCAGTTAGCATTTAGCTTTTAGCATTAGCCTCCCATCATACCCATTCATTTAGCATTAGCATCTAACATCAATTTCCCATCACTCCCATTCACATTGTTTACATTGTTTCACAGTGTCGTATGTTTGTTTTTTTAAATAAAGTTTTTTAGTCTCATAGAAATAAAAAGTTTGAACTGAAATAAAGTTTTTTTACAGGTTGTTTCGTTCCATCCTGAACCTGCGAAAGGTGCTGCAGAGCTCCGCCCACTGGCTGCTCCTATTGGACAAGAGCCTGTACCACCACGACCAATCGAAACCTTTCCTGCAAATGGTGACCTCTGACCCCATCTGCTGTTTGACCTTGTTATAGGCTTGATTGTTTTGTACAGTTTGAAGATGTGACATCACACATGTGCTTTACTGCGATTGGTTGAAGAGTTTTAGAGCTCTGAGGTTAATCATGTGATCTTTCTTCAGGATGATGTCATCTCAGCTCAGGACGCACTGCCTCAGAAGACGCCGCTCACGCTCAGTGAGGAACCCAGGTAAGGGGCGGGGCTAAGACAAGGAAGAGGTGGGACCAGATCAGAAGATAATAAATAAAATAAAATGTTCATCAGAGTTTGACTTTTTATAAAATGATGGTTTTTGTTCCAGAACAGAAAACGTTAAAACTCAGTTGTGATCAGTTTGTGATGATGGTGTTTGATTGTTGATCGTTTGGTGTCTCAGGTCATTGATCATCTTTAACCCGACGGAGCAGCTCCAAACGTCCGTCATCAGTGTCGTCGTCGACTCTCCGGACGCTCGAGTTGTTGATGCAGAAACGGGTCAACCAATTGTTTCGCAGATCTCTGCGGTGTGGGCGGAGCCAAGCAGAGCGTCCACAGAGTCGTTCCAGGTGGAGAACAGATCAGTCGTTAATTACTTTGATCAGTTTGAAACGGTTTTCCTTCATGTCACATTCTCTTTCTCCAGCTCTCCTTCCTGGCTCAACTTCCTCCTCTGTCACTTCTCGTCTGTCATGTGACCAAAGCCTTGGCTGGCTCCGCCCACCGGGCGAGCTACACCTTCCATCGTCGTGGCAACCCGCCGACCGTCCACACCGAACACTTCCAGGTGTCCCTCCCCCAAGGACCTGAGGCCGACGCCCCACTGTCACTTAGCAACAAGCATTTCCAAATATGGAGTTCCCCGGAAACAGGCCTGCTGCAGGTCAGACTTTTTCTGGTCTCTGGTCTCTGGTCTCTGGTCTGAGGTGTGTGGTCTCAGGTCTCAGGTCTCTGGTCTCAGGTGTGTGGTCTCTGGTCTGAGGTCTCAGGTCTGAGGTCTCAGGTCTCTGGTCTGAGGTGTGTGGTCTCTGGTCTCTGGTCTCAGGTCTCTGGTCTCTGGTCTCTGGTCTCAGGTCTCTGGTCTGAGGTGTGTGGTCTCAGGTCTCTGGTCTCAGGTGTGTGGTCTCTGGTCTCGGGTCTCTGGTCTGAGGTCTCAGGTCTCAGGTCTCTGGTGTGAGGTCTCAGGTCTCAGGTCTCAGGTCTCTGGTCTCAGGTCTCTGGTCTCAGGTCTCTGGTGTGAGGTCTCAGGTCTCTGGTCTCAGGTCTCAGGTCTCTGGTCTGAGGTCTCAGGTCTCTGGTCTCAGGTCTCAGGTCTCTGGTCTGAGGTCTCAGGTCTCTGGTCTCAGGTCTGAGGTGTGTGGTCTCAGGTCTCTGGTCTCTGATGTGAGGTCTGAGGTCTGTGGTGGTCTACAGAGTCCAGATCCTAACTACAATCATATTAATGATATCTTTTATTTTGAAATCCAGAAGCTCCGTCTGCAGTCCGGTCTGGTCCGTCAGATCCAGGTCCAGTTCCTGTGGTACGGAACCAGAGTTGGAGGGAACCGGGAGAAGAGTGGAGCCTACCTGTTCCTGCCAGGGGAAGAGGGGGCCAAGGTAAGACCAGGACTCGGATCAGTCTGAACCAGATCAGTGAGCCCAGGACTAAATGTCTCTGATTCATTGTGAATGTCTCTCGCTCCCCTGCAGCTCTACTCGTCCTCAGAGCCCCCCCTGGTGCGGGTCTCCAGAGGTCCCATCTTCTCTGAGATCACTTCCTGTTTCCGACACTTCACGCACACGGTCCGCCTCTACCACCTGGACGGTAACGGGACTTTATCCCTTCATTAACCCTCTCAAATAAGGTGACCGCTCAGCCTGACTTTTTCTGAGCATGCTCAGTGTGCGTCATGTGATCCTTCAGTGGAGGCTCATGATCAGGTCACATGTCACCATGAACATGATCCAGCTCAAACACGTCAGACCTTCAGAGTGAAGTCTCTAAATAATATTTATTGATCCTGTATGTGTGTGACAGCAGTAACAATAACATCTGTGGAAGCAGATAGTGGAGGTGGCTACTTCCTGTTAGCACACAGCATGTTAGCCTTTTAGCCTTTTTGTTTTTCTTATTCTGGTGAAAGTTTAATGCTGGGACATTAGTTTGAAAGTAAGTTTGTTAGCACCAGTTAGCATGTTAGCATAATTCAAGGCTCACAAAAAGAAAGATAACATATCTGTAACAGTAACAGTAATCACTGTTAGCACATAGAACAGCCACAGCTTTAGCGTTAGCATGTTTTGTTTTGTTTTTGTAATTTATTCTTTCTTTGACCTCATGATGTTTTCCGTCGAGGAGACGCGGTTAGAGAGGAGATTAACCTCAGCCAGTGATCGGACACTTCCTGTCAGGGAGCCTGCAGACGCTGCTCAGGGCAGCAGCTGCAGGACGTTAGTGTGTGTTAAAGTATAATTATAATAATTTCCTATATATCCCGATGTACTCTGGTACACTGTGACATCACTGTTGGGTGTGGTGACAGGTGTGCTGTCTCACCTGTGAGCTCACTGAAGGTTACCTATCCTCTTCATTATCACCTGTTGAGTTTTTTTCTTTGTCTCTAATCAAAGTCTTTTTTATTATTTCATCCTCACGTTGATGGAGATTATTTTTTTTTAATTTAAATCAATTTATTTTAATTAAGGTTAATACAATGATTTCACAATAAAAATCTCCCGTCTCTCTCTGCCCCAGGGCATGCTGGGAGGTCCCTGGAGATTTCCAATATGGTGGATATCAGGTCAGAGGTCAACCGTGAGCTCGTCATGCGGCTCGTCAGCGACATCGCCAACGGCAACCGTTTCTACACCGACCTCAACGGTTTCCAGGTCTCTACTGTTTAATCAGGCCAATCAGGTTGTTTGGTTCTGTGCCTGTTAGTGTGTATTGATAGCGTATTGATTATTGATTGGTTACAGATGCAGCAGAGGCGGACCCTGGCAAAGCTCCCCCTGCAGGCGAACTTTTACCCGATGAGCTCGGCGGCGTTTCTCCAGGACTCGACGTCTCGTCTGTCGCTGCTGTCGGCTCAGAGTCAAGGCGTCGCCTCGCTTAGACCAGGTGATCAATCAGGATTAGGATCAGGATCAGTCATGATCAGGATCAATCAGGATCAGGATCAATCATCATATAAATTCAAGCACTTTCAATGATCAGTGTCTATTTTCAAAAACCTTCAAGAGCCTGAAGAAACACCTTCTGTGTTCTGAAGAAGGTTCAATGTTTTAAACTCGCTTCATTCACCTGAACGTCTCAGTGTTGACCTCTGACCCCTGACCTCTGACCTCTTCAGGTGAGCTGGAAGTGGTGTTGGACCGGCGGCTGCAGCAGGATGATAACCGTGGCCTCGGTCAGGGCGTCACTGACAACAAGCTGACAGCCAGTCTCTACCACCTGCTGCTGGAGGACAGGAGGGGCGGGGCTCAGGTGAGGGGGTGGGGCCTCTACTTCAGTCACTGTCAGAGAACCAGGCTGTTATATCTGATTTCACCTGTTAATACAAACGTTAGGACGTGGTCTGAGCCCAGGACCAGGTTATTACAGAGAACTTAAAGGACATAAAGTGTTCTGAATGTTCTCGTGTTCCACCGTCTGAGAACGTCTGGGGAACCAGATCTTTTATTTTGTCTTTTTTCTCACAGGAAGTGGGCGGAGCCTCGGTTGAACATCTGTCACTGCTCGCTCACCTGACCTCACTGTCCCTCAGTCACCCGCCAGTCATCATGGTTGCCCAGAGCGACAGCCAGCTGCCGAAGCTCTCCCCGTTCCGGCCGCTCCGCTCGTCGCTGCCTTGTGACATTCATCTACTGAACCTGAGGACGCTGGAGGATGCACAGGTGAGGACCACACCTGGAAACACCTGGAACATTAGTGGTTCTGAAACAGAGAGTGATGCATTCTGGGATGTCTGTGGGCTTGTGTTGTTAAGCTAGATAGTGTTCAGACTGAAAATTAATTTTTTTGTAAACTTTATTGTAATAAAGATACTCCATCAGTACAAGAGTACAGTGTCACAGTAAAAGCACTTCCTGTAATTAGAGTATCACAGTAAAAGCACTTCCTGTAGCCACAGCACCACAGAAAAGAAAAATTAAAATATAATAAAAGTGAATAAAATCAGTGACAAGTTGTTGAACATTCTAATCAATAAATATTTATTTGTGTTTGTGGGAAACAGGAAGCAGGAAGTCCGTCAGAGGAAGTGGCTCTCCTCCTCCACAGGAAGGGTTTTGACTGTAGCTCCGCCCCTGAGCCGCTGCCTCCGTGCACCTGGAGCGCACATGAGGAGGTACGCGCACATTATGGATTTAAATCGACAGGATTGTTTAGTTATATTTTCTGGTCTTTTGGATCCTGTTTCTTGTATTTTTTACTTTCTGTTAAATTCTGTCATTTCTCGTCTTTTGTCCAGATTTTTTTCCTGATCTTTTGTCGTGTTATTTTTCTGTTTCCAGGTGAATCTCGACGCTCTTTTCTCTCCTCTTCAGTTCAGATCTGTCCGTCAGTCCGGCCTCACTCTGCTGCACCAGGACGACGAGCCTGAGTCCGCCCAGCAACAGCGACCATGCATCACCCGCCTGCGGCCAATGGAAATCAGCGCATACCGTGTGGAGATCGAGTGACAAACAGGAAGGAAGAAAATCTGTTTCACTCTTTAGGCCAGAAACTGATTCTGCAGATCAACATGTCAGAGGATAAAAATAAAAGACAGGTTATTATGAAATATTAGAAAAAGTGGGAATAAACATAAATAATGAAATTAGCTGAAGCTCTGCAGAAATATTATCAATAAAAAAATAAACCTGTTAAAGATGAAAGTATATAAATGAACATGGAGCAGTGAAATACTGAAGAGACAAATTCTACTTTTATAAATTCATAAAGTTTATAACATTTATAAAGGGACAAACAGAAAACAGGAAGCAGGATGACCAGCAGGGTCAAAGGTCAACAGAATGTGACGACATTCACACAATGCATTGATTATCTACATAATCAATCAATGATCAATGAATCCGTTTCTAAAAATGTGAATATTATAATGAAAATAATCGACTGAGGGTGGGTGAAAGGTCGGTGAGCCTAAAGGTTAAAGGTCAAACACGGAAATTTAAATGAAGAAAATAAACCTTGAGGTGTATTTTAAACAGGTTGCTATGGCAACAAAAAGGGACCAATCGTGTTGTTAGCTCAGTGTTGGATGAATGTTGTTAAATGAATGTGTGTGTTTCCATGGTTACCGTCAGTCACAGTTTGTGCTGGGAATCTGTTACTGCTGTTTTTTTTAATGACATGTAGTTTTTATTTTTTTATACCTGAGTGTGGGATTGTGGGTAAATGTGTTGATTTAGTCTTGATCTGTTGATGTGTGACACTGGAACTTCAGGTCAGTGTGATTGTGTAATTTATTACAGGAATGTTTCTGCACAGATTCACTTGTTTAGATTTTTTTATTAATTTTCTATATTTGCTGTGAAGGGGAAAGTTTAAGGGAATTCTGGGAAATTATTAAATCACCTGGTTATTTTTTTTAATTGAGAAATTCTCTATATTTTCTGTAAACATCTCTGGCTGAAAGATGAATATTTAAAACATAAAGAGCTGAAAAATGTTTTTTTATTTCCATGAGTTTGTTTTGTTATTTTTCAGTTTATATTCATTCAACATTAATGAGTCATTAATGAATCATCCTCCAGGGCTGAAACCAGAAGCTGCAGTTCCTCTAACGACCACTAGAGTCTGGCTCCAACAGTGAGTCAGTCCCCATAGACTCCCATGTTAAAATGTCCAACTTTACAGCAGAAATAAACATGTTTACAGCCTGGTACAGAAACTGTTTGGGTCTCTAGAGCTGATTTCCTCCTTCATGACACCTGTTTATATAACTCACCTGTTTATATAACTCACCTGTTTATATAACTCACCTGGTTATATAACTCACCTGTTTACATTTTATTAAGGACTAAAGTTATGGAGGATTGAGGGCGTGGTTATGACATCAGGCTGATTTCCTGCCTCCAGGGTCAAAGGTCACATCAGTAGGAGAAAGTTTGACTGTCAACGAGCTCAGTACGACGTTACAGTGAAGCAGACTGGTTCTACTTCCTGCTCCAGCAGGACTGAGATCTGAGGAGGCGGAGTAGCGTTTGCTTCGTCAACCTCCTTCTTCCTCTGCAGGTCTCTGAACGTCTGCGCCTGATAAACATCACATGGGTTAAAGATGGAGCTCTTATGAGGGAGAAAAAATTATGATTTGATCATGTGAGGTCAACTCTGTTTCAAATATTAACAGATGGAAGAATGAACTGGAGCCACTCATGACAATGACAGGAACTGTTTGTCTATGAAACTGATGTTTGTGGAATAACTCCCTCACAGCTTGTTTCTTTAAGCTTCATTACGTCTCAGCACTGTATCAACATGACACACGTTTAAGCAGCTTTTGTTCTTCAACATTTAGAAGAAGAAGAAAAAGTCAAACCTGAGGTGTTAGCTAGCTCACAGGTGAACTGTTCCCGCCATGACACAGGTCTGATGACTCATACTGGGACATGTTATATGTCACTTGCTTATTTATTTTATTTATTTTTTATTTATGTCAGTAATGTTAGAGCCACTGTGTGGCCTCTGAACAAAGTGATTGTTGGTTTCTTTCATTCTTTCAGAATAAAAGCACCCTGTTTCTTTAATGTGGCCGTGCTCAGTCCGGTGGGATTCATGCTGCAACAATAGCTCTATAGAGCTGTGTGTGTGTGTGTGTGTGTGTGTGTGTGTGTGTGTGTGTGTGTGTGTGTGTCCGGTCACGTGATGAAAGAGTGAAACAGAAAGTGTGCAGTGCTTCTTCGCGCTCTCCTCAACAGTCAGTCTCCTCGTCCTGACGGTTCACTGTGAAGCAGCCTGACACAGGTAAGACATGATGGATGGTTAACAAGACTGACTGACTGACTGACTGACTGACTGACTGACTGACTGACTGATTGACTGATTGACTGATTGACTGACTGACTGACTGACTGACTGACTGACTGACTGACTTTTCTCTTTTCTTCTGTTTCTATAAAGAAAGTCAAACAGCCTGTAAACAGTCAGCATGTTTCCGACTGCTGTCCCTGTGACGCTGAGACAAACTGTTGTCCAGGGAAACGTGCCGTCTGTAGTGGAGGACACATGGACATTAACACTAACACTTGCTCCACTTCCTGTCTCCAAACAGCCCATGCAGACAGGAAGTGGAGAGAGAGAGAGAGACTCTGACATGTGGAGCTCCCTCCATTAAATGATCTGCTGGTTAAAGACATGAGTTCATGTTTCAGATCATCAGGTTCACATGGTTCTGGGTCGTTACTGTTCCTGTCGTGTTTCCACTCTGCTTGTCCTCGTTTACAGTTTGCTTTTAGTCACGTACCGACCCTCCACGTACACGCCTGGTCATGTTTTAAAATGGGGGGGGGGGGGGGGGGGTCTGTATCAGTTTGACTGAGGTGCTGTAAAAAACAAGAATTTCATATTTGAAATGATGTTTATATAATAACGTAGGCTATATATATATACATAAACGATTTCTTCATGAAGGAGGTTTTGAGGTTTCCTCATTTTTGATGTGATTTGTTTTGTGATTTTGATTTAGAAATGTATTTAAAGCTCAATATTTCACTCTTCTCCTGTGTTTTATTTGAAGTGTCAACAATAATATTAATAATTATAATAATAACTTTTTTATATGGCACTTTTCTTACAAAGTTACAAAGTGATTTACAAGAAAAGATTAAAACCAGATCAAAGAAAAATCCAAAGTAAAAATAAATAATAACATCTCAAATCCACATTATGTCAAAAGATCTGACAGGAAGTGAAGCGAGTCAATAAAATATGTAAAAAACATAATTAAGGATAAAACAATAAACAGAAAATGTATTAAACATCATCAAAAGGTGAGAGGGAGAGATGTGCTTTAAAAAGAGATTTAAAGGAAGTTAAAGAGTCACAGTGTCTGAGGTCAGAGTGGGGGGGCTCTAACAGTGAACACCTGGTCGCCCTCAGTCACAAGCCTTGACCCTGGGGGGGCCAGTAAACCTCCCTCAGCTGATCCCAGGTCTCTGTTGGAAACATCAACAAATCAGATGTAATGGGAGGCGGAGCCATTTAAAACCTTAAAAGTCAGAAATAATCTGAAATCTAACGGCGCCAATGAGGAGAGGCGAGCAGAGTCAGGTGACTGTACCTGTGAGTTCAGGTGGAGGGAGGGCACGCACGCGCACACACACACACACGCACACACACACGCACACACACATTCTCACTATAGAAACTGATGCTTGTGAGGAGCTACAGTGTCTCTGAGGTGATTCACATCATCATCATCATCATCCTCAGTGTCCTGTGAGCTGTGTGAGTGTACTGAGAGCAGAAGATGTCTCTGATGACTGTGTCCGTCTCCTTGGTTACAGTTGGTGACCTGAACATCAGCTGACTGAAGATTCACAGTCAGAAGCAGAAGCTCAGAGTTCAGCCTGTTCACCTGGACCACACACCTGCAGATCTGAAGATGGACTCAACAACAAGAAGAAGAGTGAGCAGAGAGCTGCCTCCTAATCTGTCTGAGTTAATGGACACATTAATTAAATATGCAAATTCATTCATCAAAGACTTTGACAGCAGTGAGGGCAGGATGAGACAGATTGTCAGAGAGTTTCAGGAGATCGCTGCTAAGGTGAGAAAGATGCAGGGGACAACAGATACAGTCAGAACAGGAGGAGCTGTTGCCGGAGGAGTAGCCCTCAGTGCCGGGATCCTTTTTGCTCCTTTCACTGGAGGAGCAAGCTTATTATTAGGAGGAGCAGCAGCAGCAGCTGTTGGAGGTGGTACTGTTGTTGGTGCAAATATAACAAAAGTTTGGAAAGAGAGTGGAAGTGCAGAGGAAGTAGAAAAGCTGGGGAGAGAATTCAGGTGGATAGTTGAACCAATGAAGAAGAAGCTGGAAGAAATACAGACCACATGTAAAGAGCTGGAGGAAAAATCATCTGAAGTTCAGGCTGAAAAAACTCTGAGAGACATGAAGGAATTCAACATGATCCTGACACTAATATCTGAACTGAGAGAAAAGGCTGAAGGAGTTTTGGAGATACTTGTAACTGCGTTTACTTCAATAGATGGTCTGTTTCGTCTCATTGTGGCTGTCTTCAGAGTCACTGCGACCCCTGAGCAGGATGAACAGTTGAGAAAATCCATCATCCAGTCAGCTGGTCAGTGTAGCAAGGTCACTGATGAGTTTGATAAGATGAATAAGAAACTCAGAAAGTTATTAGAACAGTAAAGAGACAAACATCAAGAAACACCAGGCGTTGGTGATGTCAGAGTCCCCACCCCACCAGGAAGTAACAACTCACCTCACAAAAACACTGGAAAGAACCTTTCTTTGTTCCACGGACGGCCATCTTGTCGTTGAGTCCGCCATCTTGTTTTCCTTGTTTAAGCTGTGTGGTAACAGCAACCATTTTGAATCGGCCAATTTGTTTTTGTTTGTGTTCTCACACGCACGCACGCACGCACGCACGCACGCACGCACGCCTGTATATACTTCAGATGCAACATTCATTTGGAGCGACAAGAACTGCCTCCTTCTGAACACCTCCAAGACCAAGGAGATGCTCATGGACTTTGGGAGGTCTCGGCCCTTCAGCCAGTCAACATTCGAGGGAAGGACATTGAGGTGGTGCACACTTATAAATACCTAGGTGTGCACCTGGACAGTAAACTGGACTGGTCCCTGAACACAGATGCCATCTACCTGAAGGGGCGGAGCCGCCTCTTTTCCTCAGGAGGCTCAGGTCCTTTGACGTCTGCAGTGAAATGCTGCACATGTTCTATCAGTCAGTGGTGGACAGACTCTTTTATGCTGCAGTCTGTGGGACGGCAGCATGTCAGACACGAACACAAAGAGACTGTGTCTGTGCTGCAGGAGTCTGGACTCACTCAGGACTGTTGTGGAGAGACACATGCAATGTAAGATGGAGGACATCTTGGACAATACCAACCATCCTCTCCACAACATTATGGCAGGACAGAGAAGCAGCTACAGAAGCAAACATCTCATCTCACTGCAGAACAGAGAGGTTCAGGAGATCCTTTGTTCCCACTGCCATCAAGCTAGGCTGGTTTATAGGTTATTAACTGTTATTATTATCAACAATGAGCTAATGGACACATGAGTTTCACCTAGGGGATAAATAAAGTATCTGTCTATCTATCTATCTATCCACTTTTACCGTCCTTGTAAATAAAAGTCTTTTGGTGTATCTTCTGGTGTGAATACTGTTAACTTCAGTAAAAACTTTAGTCCTTCACTTTCTGCTGACTTGGTCATTTAAATTGTTAAATTAATTATTAATCAAACTTCCAGATTAATAGTAATAATTTGAGACTGAACCAACATTATCCTCTCCTGTTTCAGGATGATGCAACTGAGGAACTTTAAATCATTTTAAAGTTACTAATTAATATTAATATTTTTATCATTGATATTTTATTAGTTTATGATAGCCAATAATTTGATAAACTGCTTAACAACATAAATAGATAAATATCAACAATTAGAAATAAATGACAAAATAAATAGGAACCAAAGTGATTCCAGACAAGGGGGTTCAACTTAAATGTTCAAGTATAAATATAATGTAAAATAATAAAGTGTTACAGCTGATAATGAAATAATGAATTGTGTGTGTGTGTGTGTGTGTGTGTGTGTGTGTGTGTGTGTGTGTGTGTGTGTGTGTGTGTGTGTCAGTGGCGGCTGCTGGTCTTATAATGAGGGGAAGCTTATTTTCGGCCTCCATCATAAAAGGTGTCCGTTTATTTAAATGTAAATTCGCAGAGTGACAGAAGAGAGTCACCAAACACAACGCTAGTCGTTTTTAACGAAGACAAAGTCGCTGAGGATCAGTAACGTCTCCAGATCAACTCCGAACAATGGAATGAAAAACTTGAAAACTGCTCCGGTGGATGCTTTTACTTCAAGATCGCTGATTCGCTCATTTCGCTGTCAATCAAAGAGGGACTCAGCCTCAGACAGATCATCCAATCATCATGCAGAAGCCGAGCGTCCGGGCCAGCCCACTGTCCCATAGACCCCCAGAGACGCTGAGCGTCCGATGGGCGGGACAAAGCCCAGCATTTATCCAATGACCGTTTAGTTTGGCTGCAGTGGAACAACCCACTCTCTGCTTCCCCAGTGACGTCAGGAGACGCTCGGTGTCTACACTGTGTAAAGCTCTGTGGCGCTGCGGGAGGAAGGAGGAGGAGTCAGGTCGGTTACCTGTGATAAGCAGCTGATTCTGAACAAAAGATGAACGTGTTCTAGCGCATATTTAGCCAATGAAATGTTCACACAACAGGACATATTTGACCAATTATTCTGTTGACGTTTTAGGGGAAGCTGAGTCTTAGAGCAATCAGCTCTGGTGCAGCAGTTGTCTTCACCACTATTACCGCAAGCTCCACCCAGTTTGGATTCCCTCAGTGTCAGCGGGTCAGGAAATCAAACAGACCCAGTGATTCTAACCTTTAAAAACACTGAATAAAAGAAAAGAAGAGAATGAACAACAGATTTAAAAACATGATGTCAGGCTGAAGAAGGATGTCAGTGTGAGATGTTGATGATTACAGGTCTCACTGTTGAGGTTAGTGATCGCAGTAAAATCAAAGAATATATCATTAACAGGAAGCCTATCACAAGACGTTTGAACCAATGACTGTTTTAAAGACGGATGATCGAGTGGCCCTGGTGGCTGCTGCAGTGCAGCTCAGACAGGGGGGGGGGGGGTGCAGACATATCCTGTTTGAAGTCTGGCTTCATTCACATCACGCTCGTCTCCAGAGCTGAGAACGGTTAGTGAACGTCTCTGAAATCGATCAGTAAGTTTACAGCAAACAGCTGTTTCCAAATATATGAGCTCATGGAGAACCAGGTGAAGTCGGTTTCAGTTTGGGACATTTTGGAATGAGATAAAACCAGGAAATGAAGATGTTTGTCAGCTTGTGTCTCAACACACAGATTTAGTAAAATGAAATAGTTTAGATGAATCTTCTAACAGATGATTTCAATACATGAACTTTGTCTGTTGACATGAGACATGACAGATAGAAAGCTACTGAAAATACTGGGTGATATATGTCATCATCATCATCATCATCATCATCCTCAGTGTCCTGTGAGCTGTGTGAGTGTACTGAGAGCAGAAGATGTCTCTGATGACTGTGTCCGTCTCCTTGGTTACAGTTGGTGACCTGAACATCAGCTGACTGAAGATTCACAGTCAGAAGCAGAAGCTCAGAGTTCAGCCTGTTCACCTGGACCACACACCTGCAGATCTGAAGATGGACTCAACAACAAGACTGAGTTTAGATATGTTAATGAACACACTAATCAATCATACAACTTCATTGATCAAAGCCTTTGACAGCAGTGAGGACAGGATGAGACAGATTGGTAGAGAGTTTCAGGACATCGCTGAGAACATATTACAGATATAAAAACAGGAACTGGAGAACAGGAACTACTGTTCTAGGACTCGGAGTCATGCAGCTCCATTCACTGCAGGACTGAGCAGATGAAAGACAACAAAAGTGGAAAGAAAGCAAAAGAGCTGGGAGAAGAGTTCAGGAGGATTATTGAACCAATGAAGAAGAAGCTGGAAGAAATAAAGACCATGTGTGAAAAGTTGGAGGAAAAATCATCTGAAATTCAGGCTGAAAAAACTCTGACAGAGATGAAGGAGTTCGACATGGGGGGAGTGAGTGAAGGAGATTGGTTAAGAGCCTCCATCATCCAGTCAGCTGATCAGACTCAGCTGATCAGACTCAGCTGATCAGACTCAGCTGATCACTGAGGAGATGATGAAGATGAAGAAGAAACTCAGCGAGTTCACAGTGAAGAGACAGTAAATCTACTGTGGTGTGTGTTTGTGTGTGTGTCACCTTACATCATCAATACGATCAATATGTACTGATTGGCCCCTGACAGGTCCATCCCACCACAGCTGATCAGTCAATTAGTTAATTAATTGGATAATTGATTAATTGTTGTGCTAATGTTTGATGCTGTGACAATAAATAAATATCAAATGAAGATGATGTGTTCCAGTTCCACCTTAAATGTACAGATCCTCCTTAAGAGACATGTAAGAGTCTTGATCTTGTGATGACACGTGAAGGTGTGCTGACAGATATTATTGATTTATTGATTGATTGATCACGTCAGAGGAACAGGAAGAATCTGCTGCTCCACACTCTGTCCAGCAGGTGGCGGTAACGCCCCGGGAGCCGGTTTGTCCGCCGCCATTAAAAGCCAGAGAAGAAGTAGGTGACGCTCAGCGGTGGAGTCAGTTCACATTCACCTGTCCGGAAGCACCAGGCTCATTCATGACTGCTCAGGTGAGTTTCAGTGTTTTTACAACCGAGTGTCCGCGTGTCTCTTCCGTTGTTCTCATGATGTGAGCGTGCACGCGCCTGACTCCGTTGACATTTGTCTCAATGAAACACCGATCAGAAGAACCGGACACCGCGTCCGACAGTTACAATGAACTTTAATGACGAGTGACGTCAGCGCCAAATCAAAGCGTCACCTCGTCTCAGTAGATTACATCATCTTTCATCCAGCTGAGAGACAGACATGTCATCCAGATGTTGATCTGTATGACCTGATATCTGTCTGTCATGGCTGCCACATGAAACGCGGCAAACTCCTCGTGACAAGCGCGAGGAGGGAGATTCTGCTGTGACTGACACCCGGTCCTGACCCGAGACTCAGACGGGGTCAGGTTGTTGTTGTTGTTGTTGTTGTTGTGGTTGTGGTTGTGGTTGTTGTTGTTGTTGTTGTTGTTGTTGTTGTTGTTGTTGTTGTTGTTGTTGTTGTGGTTGTGTTGACAGATTATCACCAGTCATGAGGATGTGACCTGATTTGTCAGAGGTCTGATCACTTCTGATCAGGTTGATTGATCATCACTGATACTGTGTGACTGTTATTGTGGAAACTTTAAAAAATCTAAGTTCAAATCACGTTTCAAAATAAAAGTTTAACAGGTTTTCATCTGTTAATGAGATAAAATTACAGGTGTGTGTGTGTGTGTGTGTGTGTGTGTGTGTGTGTGTGTGTGTGTGTGTGTGTTTTCTTCAGGTGTGTGTGTTGTACTTCGCTAAGAGCGTGGAGCTGACCGGAGTGAAGCAGGAAGACATTGTTGCCGTGCCGACACCAATCAGCAGCCGAGACCTCTGGAGTCTGTTGCTACAGCGACACCCGAGGTAACACACACACACACACACACACACACACACACACACACACACACACACACACACACACACACACACACACACACACACACACACATACACACACAATGATTGGCTGTTTACTCCTGATTAGCCAATCAGATAACAGCAGGGACGGGGCCTTGATCCAGGAAACATCAGCACCTGTTCAGAGCTTCTTCCTCTGACTGTGATCGCCACAAACTACCCACAATGCAACAGTGTCTGTAGACTGTAATTACATCAACACTGTGTGTGTGTGTGTGTGTGTCTGTGTGTCTGTGTCTGTGTGTTTGTGTGTGTGTGTGTGTGTGTGTGTTTGTGTGTGTGTGTGTGTGTTCAGACTGTCTGTCCTTCAGGATCAGGTGGTGTTGGCAGTGCGTCAGCATTACGTTGCCATCGGTGACCAGGTAGTAACCCTGGGAGACGGGGACGAGGTGGCCGTGGTGCCGCCGCTCAGCGGAGGATAGAATATAGGAGAGACGGTGAGTGATCGAGTTTCAATTGAAGATCAATACATGTGTCATCACACACACCTGAGCCACAGGTGCAACATCCAATCAGATCAAAGCTTCATCAATAGTTACTTAAATTGATCAGTTTTAAAGTCACTGGAAGAACTGGAAGTTGAGACTGACTGTGGATCAACAGGAAGGAACTGGATGAGATAAAAAACATACATATCCACATATTGTATATGTTGTTTATGTTATTTTATTCAAAGAAAATTCATCATGAAATAGAAAACACTTCAACACTTTCACATTTTAACTTTTCAATTCCCAGAAGTTTCATGAATATTTAGCTGTGCTTTAATTCTGCTGTGTCACATAAATAGATACTTTATTTATCACCGAGGGGAAATTTATGTTAGTAATAATAATAATAATAGTTGATAACAAATAATAAATTATAACAAGCCTGCAGGTTATTCATGTCTTTCTAATGCGTGTTAAAAACCACTGTGGTCTTGTTTATTTGATTCTCCATTCACATCCTCACACATGGAGCCGTCGTCTTCTTCATGACCTGAGAGGCTTTCACTTCATCAACTGTCCCACATGACGAAAAGCTGATTGTCTGAGACAGGTGTGTTTTTTTCTTTTTCTCCAGAAATGTCGGAGGAGCGGAGAGACGTGTTCAAACTGAGCCATGATTGGCTGTCTGTACAGGAAGTGGTGGACGCCGTCAGCAGCACTTCCTGTGGAGCCATTTCAGTTTTTATAGGTTCGAAATAAGATTTGAGTTTATTCACAGGATTCAGATGTTTACATTTAACACTGTGTGTGTGTGTGTGTGTGTGTGTGTGTGTGTGTGTCACAGGTACAACCCGTGAGGACGAGGTGGACGGCAGGAAGGTGATTGGTCTGGAGTACGAGGCGTATGAGCTCATGGCCCAATCAGAGTTTGCCAAACTGTGCGCTGACATCAGAGAGCGCTGGCCGACTGTGACGCACATCTGTGTCCACCACAGGCTGGGGTGAGGCGCTAACTCTAACTTCTAATGCTAACAGTAATTTTAACGCTAACTGCTAGCTTCTTACTACTAATGCTAATGCTAGCTGCTTGCTTCTAGCTTCTACCTACTTTCTACTAATGCTAACATTCACTGCTAGCTGCTAGCTTGTAACTGCTAATGCTAAAGCTAACTGCTTCCTGCTACAAGAGGATGTGTTGTGACCTGTGAACACCATCCCTCAGGTGGGTGAAGGTCGGAGAGGCCAGTGTTGCCATGGCGATCTCATCTCCTCATCGTCACGACGGCCAGCAGGCGATCCAGCACTGCATCGAGCGGCTGAAGGCCAACGTCCCCATCTGGAAGAAGGTAGACGCAGAGAGAGCGAGGTCGTCCTCATTGTTGAAGAGTTAACGTGTTTGATTATTGATCATGTGACTCTCATCAACAGGAAGTGTACGACACACAGGAGTCGAGCTGGAAGGAGAACTCCGAGTGTCCCTGGTCCGCTCCCAGCACAGCTGCTGGAGACAGAGTTTATCAATAAACATTAATAAAAGTCATTGATCTTTGATTGGTTGTGTTGTGTTCAGAGCAGCTCGTGACTCCGTCAATAAACACATGAACACGTAAACCTGGTGCTGAGAAGTGATGACATCATCAGTGGAGGACGATCTGATTAGTCATCGTCAACCTGCAGGTGGAGCTGTGAACACAGGTATTCAGTGTGTCCAGTTTATTAGGAACACCAGCTGAACCTGCTGGGATGCGCCCTCAGGAAGCTTCTACTGTACAGGTGTGTCTACTACTACTGACAACGGACCAATCACTGTGAAGAGACTGGGTCAGTTCATTCATGACATTATGATTATCATGATGTCATCCTTGTCTTCATGGACAGATTATGAGACAGTGGACCTTCAACCTGTCCAGAAACCAGAAAGACTTCAAACAGGGTACCTGGTCTTGGTCCTTGATCCTGGCCTCTAGTTCTGACCCATGGGGTCCCTGGACTCGGTCTCCAGTGGTCTTATGTGGTCTGGTTTCCTGGTGAAGATGAGACTGTCTCTTGTGTCCGTTGTGTCTTCAGAGACCTGGATCAGTTTCATCACGTCACTGTCTGATCAGAAACCTGATTTTCCTCAGCAGCTGTTCCCCTCATCAACCTCTCTATGAGGAAACTGAGACCAGTGACTCACCTGTGTGGGCAGGTAACCAGGTAACCTGTGTGTTTAGATAGAATATTCATTTCCTGAAGGATATGATCTTGTTATAGATGAATCAGTAAAACATGAAGCTGCAGCTAGATTTAATAATATTAATGGTTAAATCTTATATATATTTATATATATATATATATATGTTTTATCTATATAATTATATATATATAGATATATATATATATATACACATATATATAATTTGTGTGTGTGGGAAGACTTAAAATTATATTTAAAGTCTTAAATAAACCACAGACTGATCAACTGCTGCTATTTCCTGTCTTTGTGAAGCCTGAACTTTCATCTTAGTCCTAATCTTTATTTACATTGATAGCAATAATAATCTTCTATTATTGTTGTTATTGTTTATTGTTCGGCACAGTTAAAATCATTTATCATAAATTAAATAAAAGCAAAGTAAAAATATCCAGGAAAATAATAAACAGGAAAATAAACAAACATACTGTGACTGAAAACAATAAAACAGCTGATATTTATAGAAGATAAATTAATTTATTCTTTGACTCTCCATCCGTATTATGTTTATTATGTCATAGTTTTATTCCTCTGTTTGATCTGCACGTGCTCTTTGTGAATAAACTTTACCGGAAACGAACCGTTCAATCGCAAATAAAAGCCCTTATTTTGAAGTTGACAGGAAGTGGTCCTCTCTCCGTTGCAACAGTCTCGTGCTTGCCGCCTCGCCCCCTGTTGGTCAGCTGACCGTCGGCCGGTCTGCTGACAGTCAAACCGCTGAAGCTCGCACCTTGACCCGGACATCAGCATCGCCAGGCCGAGCCCGGTCTTTGTGTCCCCAGTACCGGAGCCCCTGACCGGGATTGGTTTCCTGACGTGCCCCGCTGTCAGCGGGAGACCGGATCGTTGGCCTAAATCAAGCCGAGCTCGGCGCACACAGAGTCAGACTCTCATTCCGCTGCTCCGACTGATCCCGCTCCGAGGCCGGTCAGCTGGTCGACTCTATCCGATCCTCCGTGACCCCCAGCCGGCCCTCAGCCCCGGCGGCCCCCGCTGACCGCCATGGCCCTGCTGGACCTCGCCATGCAGGGACTCGCCGTGTTCGGCTTCATCCTGTTCTTCGTGCTGTGGCTCATGCACTGCATGTCCATCATCTATGTGTGAGTGAACGGCTCCATGAGGCTAACGGCTAGGCTAACGGCTAGCGGAGTGACGCCCCTGTTTCCTGCGTTTATCTCTGGTTGTTATTAACGCGTTTGTCACTTAAGAGTTGAAACATTAAAGCCGTCGTGGTGGAGCTGCTCTGCGGGTGTCTGGATGTGTGACAGCCGGTAAACCTCCGTGTCTAACCGGTTAGCTGTTGGGCGTTTTCCTGGTTAACCGCTAGCCGGTTAGCTCTGCCAGTTAATTCCGTTCACTCGGATCTGTGTAGCTTGCGGGAACTAAAGTAATAATCCTATAATTAATGTAAATGTTTCTTGCGACTCAGATTATAAAGAAACTGAAGTGAAGTTTATTTACAGTATTTACATTATTTTGCTGGTTTACTCGGTTCCGTCACAGGTCGCTAGTTAGCCTGTAAATTTCCTGTTTCCTCTGACGTCGAATGACTTTTTTAAAGCTGATTATTTAACGATGTTGTGGTCAGCGGCCGTTAATCTCTCAAGGTGGATGATAGGAAACGTTTTGTTGTGTCATGAGTCGCTGTTAAATTCGGCATTAATCTCACTCACGTAAAACGAATGAATCCCCCATATTTAAAGGTTTTGCTGAAGCTCAGTTTATAGTCCGTGAAGAGACGGTCATTAAAGCGGATAGTTGTAGGGACTTTGTGGTGGAGGCGGATGTTTTTCCGGCACTGATTCGTTTAGTTTGGGGCAGGTGGAGGTGTTGTGTGTTGTAACGGCGTTTGGTTCAGTGCAGTTGTGTAAAGACAAAGCTGATTGGGCAACACGGGTTTTTCCAGTTGCTGCTGCTCAGTTAGTTCCGTAGGTGTGATTCTGAAAATCCGTTAAAGGGATTTGGAAATAATTGTAAAACCAGATTTTATTTTTTTTTAATGACACCACACTGAACCTCTGAATGCCACATGTTTATAATTGCAATAAATACGACCTGGAAATTCATTTAAAGTTCCTGAAATGTCATTCAATTTGTGAATCCAGCTGTTAGTAGTCGGTCTGTTTATCCGCATCATCATTCATTTACATAAACACACTAAATATCCAGATTGTTAGTCGCTGATTATGTAATTCTCTGTTCATGTAAAAGCTTATGTCAGAAGTATCCAGGACTTTTAAAGACCTTTCAGATCTTTCCAGGGTTACACACTCGATATAATTCCTCTGAGGCCGTTTTGTTTCCGGGCCTTAGGAGAAAGTATTCAAACACTTTCTCCTGCAGATACAGAAACAGAAGAAGACATTAGGGAGTGTGTGGTGTGTTCAGGGTCCACGCTGACTCACTACAGGTGAACTGAACTGAATCACCAGTCTGTTAGAGATCCACTGACTTCATCCCATTTGTCCTTTATTCTGATGAACAGCCACAAACAGTCACACATCCTCTGACATGAGACCGGTGCAGTGCATGATGGGAGCTGATGACATGTCTCTGCGTGTATCCGTTTGAATAATAGTGTTAGGATTCAGCAGATATCACCACACCGAACAGTCTGAGACCAGCTCACAGCTCATTATACTATAATATATTATATATTACATCACATTATATTACATTACATTATCTGACATCATATTTACGTGACATCACACTCATGCATGTGTCAGACTCTTCTCCACGGACCGATGGCGAGGTTCATCACTGCAGTGTCAGGTCAGGACTGACATCTGTTCAGTAAGGTGAAGTGTGAGGTCATCAGGTGAAGAAGAGACAGTCAGTTGTGTTGTCAGTCATCAGTCCTCCCTCAGACACAACCCTCTAACAAATGATTTCTAAATCACCTTTATTCTGAAAAACCAAACCAACAGGACGAACTCCAGTGACCGCAGACTCTCTGTAACATCAGACTCGCAGTGGATCATGTTGTGGCTGTTGTCTGTCCAACATAAAAACCAAAAGGCCACTGATGCACCATGGGAGTTCATTCAGGTATGTGGACTGGTTTCGGACCAGCATGCACCTGGACGGGTCTGTGGTTTTTACCAGAGCAGGAAACATGATCCTTTGTTCCTCTGTCTGCTGCTTGTTTGGTAAACCTCATCTCCCATAATGCATCAGTGATCTTTGATTCTTATGTTGGATTTCAATTAGTGTGAAAGACAAACGGCGTAGAGCAGGTCCCCAGTCCGTCTGTTGTATGTCTGTCTGTTGTCCGTCTGTTGTCTGTCTATTGTCTGTCTGTTGTCCATCGGTTGTCCGTCTGTTGTCTGTCTGTCTGTTGTCCGTCTGTTGTCTGTCTGTCTGTTGTCCGTCTCTTTTCTGTCCGTCTGTTGTCCATCGGTTGTCCGTCTGTTGTCTGTCTGTTGTCTGTCTGTCGGTTGTCCGTCTGTTGTCTGTCTGTCTGTTGTCCATCGGTTGTCCGTCTGTTGTCCGTCTCTTTTCTATCTGTCTGTTGTCCATCGATTGTCCGTCTGTTGTCTGTCTGTTGTCTGTCTGTCGGTTGTCCGTCTGTTGTCTGTCTGTCTGTTGTCCATCGGTTGTCCGTCTGTTGTCCGTCTCTTTTCTATCTGTCTGTTGTCCATCGGTTGTCCGTCTGTTGTCCATCGGTTGTCCGTCTGTTTTCTATCTGTCTGTTGTCCATCGGTTGTCCGTCTGTTGTCCGTCTGTTGTCTGTCTGTCGGTTGTCCGTCTGTTGTCTGTCTGTCGGTTGTCCGTCTGTTGTCTGTCTGTTGTGTGTCTGTCGGTTGTCCGTCTGTTGTCTGTCTATTGTCTGTCTGTTGTCCATCGGTTGTCCGTCTGTCTGTCTGTCTGTTGTCTGTCTGTTGGAGTGTGACTGGGAGTCAAAGTGTGTCGTACTGAAAATGACTGAGGAGGACGAACTGTCTGAAGAACCACAGAAGAAGACACTGGTGTCAGTGTTAATGACAACCTTCAGATGTTGGAGGATAGTTTAATGTGTTCCTGATGATGTGATGGCTCTGACCTCTGACCTTTAACATCTGTCTCTCTGCCTTTCAGGCGTCTCCATCTCCACAAGAAAAGATCAGAGGTCAAACAGTCCTTTGTGCAGCTGGCGGGAGTTTCTTTGCTGAAGCCGCTGAAGGGTGTTGACCCAAACCTGATCTCCAACCTGGAGACCTTCTTCACACTGGATTACCCCAAGGTGACTCTTCACCCCCCCCCCCCCCCGCTAATTACCCAGCACTGTCCACCAACTGCCCCAACAATCATCACATCACTTAGTTTCTTACTGCTGCCATTTTAACTCCCCCAGCTACTGCCCCAAAGACCATCTGCCTATCTCCACCGATCATTTGACCGTGTTGAACTGCCCACCTTACACCCCCTGCCCCTGTTTCCTGCCCCTGACCACCACCCAGCTTTCTCCCACTTGACCCAGAATCCACCTGTGCTCCTCTCTAACGGCGCAGGTGACCTCAGATCCATCAGTTAGCGTGCTGAGGGTTTTTGAGTAACTGAAGCGTTTGTGTTGCAGTATGAGATCCTGCTGTGTGTTCAGGATCAGGACGATCCAGCTGTTGACGTCTGTAAAAAGCTGTTGGGCAAATATCCGAACGTCGACGCTCGACTGTTCATCGGTGAGAAGTTCATACAGTCTTTACTGTGTTATTCCATTTACCTGCTCCTGTCTTTCGTTAGCAGCTAATGTTAGCATGTGTTCTCTGGTTCTCAGGGGGGAAGAAAGTCGGAATCAACCCCAAGATCAACAACCTGATGCCGGGCTACGAAGGAGCCAAGTACGGCCTGGTGTGGATCTGTGATAGCGGCATCAGAGGTTAGCGCTGCCGCTAATTTATTTAGTGACAGTTGACTGTTGGTGATAAGTGCTAATGCTAACTGTGTGTGTGTGTGTGTGTGTGTGTGACAGTGAAACCTGACACCCTGACAGATTTGACCAATCAGATGACAGAGAAGGTGGGATTGGTCCACGGGTTGCCGTATGTTGCCGACCGCCAAGGCTTTGCTGCCACACTGGAGCAAGTAAGGCTAACAAGATAACCCCATGCTAACATGATGAAAACTTTTAGCAACCAAATGCTAATGCTTGTGTCATGGTTAATTGTGTTTATGAATGCTATTTAGCATTAGCTTGTGAAGCTAATATAACACATATTTTCTAGCTGTCCCGTGTTTTTTAGGAGCTTTCATAGCTGTTCATGCTAACGCTGCTATCGATGACTTTTATTTTTTTATTTTTAAACTTATATGCTAATATGCTAAATGTATTGCTACCGTCTCCACCTCAGCTAACATGATGGCAGTAAATGGTTTCCGTGGCTTTTTGGATACTAATGGATGCTAACCTGTGTCCAGGTGTATTTCGGGACGTCCCACCCGCGCTCCTACATCTCAGCCAACGTGACGGGGATAAAGTGTGTGACGGGGATGTCATGTTTGATGAGGAAGGACGTGCTGGATCAGGCCGGCGGATTGGTCGCCTTCGCTCAGTATATCGCTGAAGATTATTTCATGGCTAAAGCTATCGCAGACAGGTTAGCAAGTTAGCATTAGCACCTGGCGGATGTCTCTGCGGTCAGCTGATTTATTCATTGTCTGTTCATTGTCTCTCTCCTCAGAGGCTGGAAGTTTTCCATGGCAACACAGGTGGCACTGCAGAACTCAGGGTCGTATTCCATTGGCCAGTTTCAGTCCCGCATGATCAGGTGACGTCAGAACCCTTTGTCTGATTGGCTGTTTATGTTCTGCCTCAGTCATTAATGTTAAATTTCATTTAATATCAAACATGATTCAGACAGAGTGGAGCTGGAACAGGAAGTGTCTGTAACAACTGCTGATGAATGATCTCTGACTAATCGATAGTTAGATTGATATTGATATTGATTGATACAGGTGGACAAAGCTGAGGATCAACATGCTTCCGGCCACCGTGTTGGAGCCTGTGTCTGAGTGCTTCCTGGCCAGCCTCATCATTGGCTGGGCTGCTCATCATGTGTTCAGGTACACAGCCAATCAGAGGAGCAGGGTGGGATGACACTGTCGCTGGGCAGACATTCAAGTATTTTATTTATTTATCATAAACTCCATATAAAATGTATATGTATTGTGTGTGTGTGTGTGTGTGTGTGTGTGTGTGTGTGTGTGTGTAGGTGGGACATGATGGTCTTCTTCATGTGTCACTGTCTGGCCTGGTTCATATCTGACTACATCCAGCTGACTGGAGTTCAGGTAAACATGTTTTCATTTTACACTTTGATGTTTCAATTAAAATGAGAAAATTAATCTGAATATTTTATTTTATAAACATATTTAATATTTGTGTTTTCATCCTCTTTTTTTCTTTGATGTAAATGTATATAAATCTAAATAAAACATTTATGAAATTCAATTAAAAACAAAACTATGAAATGAATTGAATGAAATTTTAAACACAAAATCAATTTTTATAAATAAAAACTTAAAAGCAAAAAACATGAAATTAAAAAAATAAAACAAATTCTTAAAATCATGAATCATATACACACGCACACACGCACACACGCACACACACACACACACACACACACACACACACACACACACACACACACACACACACTTGGACTGAAGAAGAAAAATGAACCTGGATCTTTAATTAATGTTCAAATGACATAAAAAATGAAAGTGAAGAAGAAATAAGGAGGTTGAATGAAAGTGTTGGTGATTGGTTATTGATCGGTCATCGTCATCCTGCAGGGCGGCCCTCTGTGCTTCTCAAAGCTGGACTTTGCCGTGGCATGGTTCATCAGGGAGTCGATGGCGGTTCAGATCTTCCTGTCAGCTCTCTGGGACCCGACCATCAGCTGGAGAACCGGTCGCTACAGGCTGCGCTGCGGCGGCACTGCAGAGGAGATCCTCGACGTCTAGTTACAACAGCAACTGGTTACACCTTCATCCTCCTCCTCCTCTCCTCCTCCATCATAGGAGGATGGGGGGGGGTTGAGGAAAAAAAGACTGATGTTTATTTGTTTTTGTTTTTTTATGAGAAAAAAACTGAAGTGTGTGTGTGTGTGTGTGTGTGTGTGTGTGTGTGTGTGTGTGTGTGTGTGTTTTTAACTATTTATGTTCCTTTGGTGCTAAAACTTAACGATGCCAGAACAAGCCAATGAGAGCGCAGCAAGAAGAAACTAAAAAAAAAGAATGAAAAAATGGGAGGGAGTGATGCGTCGCCTTGAGTCAGCTGATCTTTGATCAGACGAGAAGAGCAGAAAATTAGAGAGAAAATTAGCCAATGAGGAAGGAGCAGAGGTAATGCTCTCTCCTCATCGGCTGATTCTGTTTTTCTTTGTGTTTGAAGTTTTTTTTTTTTTTTTTTTTTGATAAAACGACATGTGACCTGAAGTCTTTTATTTTGAAATTCATCTGCCTGAGTTTTTACCTGGTGAAATCAGGAAGTGATGTCACCCTCAGATTGACATATTGATTCTGAGGATTATTTAGAATCAATAAAAAAACAGACGACACCTGTTACTGTCAGCAGAACACCTGATCTGTTGGCATGACAACAAACTATCAGTGTTTTAAACTTGAAATAACTTGAGTTGGTCTCAGACGTGATCAAATTAAACTCTGTTCAGTTTTCTGATTAATCCAGAAAAATAAAATAAATTTAGGATCAAGCTCAGAACGAGGATCTGAACATCACAGCTGTTAGAGTGGGGGGGGTCATCTGATAAAAAAACAACAGAAGAAGAAAACAACGTTCACTGAAGATTTAAACGAGACTATATTCATTGAACACAAACAAATACAAACATGTGGTAACATGTAGTTTGACAAAAATACCTCGTAACTGCAGGATCAGTTTTTCTGTTTAACATTTTGAAGAAAAAAAAAGTTCTTTATTTGGTTTTCATGAAATTTGTTATTAAAGTTATTAAAAAACTTTATTCAGTCATAAAGTTTTTACTGTGACGATCAGACAAAGGTCTTTATTTAATCCTGAAGAAATGGAAACCAGTAATTATAATGAATGACTTGTTTGTTTCTTCAGTGAATGAACGTTTGTGTCAATGTGAAAACAAACAAAAAAATGGCCAATGAGATCACAGAATCTTTGACACGTGAATCAAATTCATTTTCTGTTTTGTTGTATTCTTTTGAATTTATTTTTCTTCTTTTGCTTTCTTTGGGGGGAGGTGTGTGTTTGTGTGTGTCTGTGTGTGTGTGTGTGGGGGGGGGTTAAAGAAAAAAAAAGAAGAGTTAACCACGATGCAGCACTGAATGAATTCCAGTATTCTGTGACGTTTCATGGTCGCGACATTTCACGTGAAAAACATCGGACCAAAAGAAAAAACTCGTTTGTTTAAGAAAAAGACAAAAAAAAATTCACATTTCTGAACTTTGTGTTTGTTCCGCAGTTGAACACTGTGTGCGTGCGTGTGTGTGTGTGCGCGTGTGCGTGCGTGTGTGTGTGTGCGCGCGCGTGTGTGCGCGCGTGTGACCACAGGTGTTTTTGTAAAGCCGCATTACTTCACTGTTAACTGTTAGCGTGGCCTCAGGCGGTTTGGTTGATGACCTCAGCTTTGAGTCGGACGAGCCCCTGACCCCGTCGTCCAATCGGATCAGTAGGATTCTTCTGTTTATAGTTGCTGTTTTTTTTAATGAGGATTGTGTCAACAACACAGGAACAATAAAGTTTTATCCTTTCAAACATGAACTTTAATTTGTAGGATTGCTTGTGTGCTGCTTTGTGATTGGCTCAGGACAGACAGTCGACTGGTTGTTGGATTATTTATTTATTCAGTAATTCATGCTACATCCCCCCCCCCCCAACATCATGCGCTGGTTCAATATTTAAAAAATTTCATATAATAATAGTCGCACCTGCTCCCACAATGCACCACAAGTACGTTACATTCGTAAACATTCAGGTATAAAAACGTGGAGGAAGCAGCTCAACAGTTTCTCAGTTTTAAAAACTAAAACAAGAATTTCAGTTCCACAAACTGTTTGTAGAAAATCTGTTTTCATAAAGAAACATTGAGTTTTCATGTTACAGCTGACTCCAACACATAACATACAACAGCTGTTCCACTGCTTCTGTCAACAACTGGAACATGTTTCACACGTGATAATAGTATGTAACATGTTAAGTACATATGATCACACGTTACATGTAGATGTAAACAAAAAGGTTTGTGTGTTTGATGGTTTGTTTGTCAGATCATTTACTGTGCATGAGGTCAGGTGTGTGTTTGACAGCTCTCCTTTAAAGATTCATTCATTGATCAACTGATTGATTGATTGATTGCTGACATGTAACGAGGAGCATCGTTAAAGCTTAAAAAAAAAAAGGGCTATGATTTGATGGGGTTGGGCGGGGTTATATATGGGCGGGGCTACATGAGAAGTCACAAAGATTCGATTACATCAACGTTTAAATCTCCCAATTCAAAAAAAACTTTGACTTGATATGAAATAAGAATCGAAACATGAAAATGTAAAAACAATTTAAATCATGCAAATAAAAACCTTATGGAACACGTTATGAGTATTAACTTAAAGATACTGGAAAGCCATTTAAACAGGAAGTGATGTCATGATAATGAGTTAGTCCAATTGAAAGGCACACTTTAGTTTTAGCTTGGTTTGACCCCGCCCCCCACTTTATCTAAACATAATAATCTTAGAATTGAATTTTAAAATGTTTTTAGAAGTTTGCAAAAAGAATATTCATTTTTTAAACTATATAAATAGATTTTTTTTAAACCTAACAAAGAAACAAGGACAAGAAAAAATAATCTATCAATTAGTTAACAAAAATAAAAAACAACAAATAAAAAAAATTTGCAAGCAAAAACAACAAAAGACTTTGTCGTCGCCGCCGCCTCATTTTTACTTTTAACATAATCAGCAGAAAGGTCAGAGGTCAGAAGGCAAACTGGGAATCTGAAACTTCCTGTTTTTTTCTGGCTTGTTTCCTGAAAAGAAAATCAACAACAAATGAATCCAAACAAGACGGGAAAAAAAATCAAGCTGAATTAGAATTAAATATATTTTTAATAGGAAAAAAAGGTGGGACATTTGAGGATCAACCAATCACAGCTCAGTATGACACACACACACACACACACACACACACACATATATAAATACAAACGCAGGTAGGACAGGTGGGTGGGACATAGAAGCATTACCTAGTTCATGTCTTACAGTATAAATACATTCATGATTAAAAAACCCTCCCAAAATATAAACAACAATAAAACAAAAAAGATTTCACCTAAAAAATCCTAAAAAAAAAAAGAAAAATCAAAGTCAGATCAAAACGACGAACGACCCCAAACACCACGACCAAAAACCAAAAACCAGCAGAACAATCAGAAAAATAAGGCACGAAGAAGGTTTGTTGAGATTGCAGCTAAATGCTAACATCAAAACAACAATAATAATAATGATTATAATAATAATAATAAATGATAGTAATCATTTAACCAATCAGATGGCAGTGAAGTGCCGATGGAAAGGCACGTCACTGAAAATAAAATAAAAAAAGGTGGAAGTTTGTGAAAGTCGTCAAAATAAATTTTAACAATAAAATAAAAGTGAAACTGTGATTATTAAAAAAATGAAATAAAAAGATAAATTATGTCTTTTTGCTTTTAGCTCAAAGTTACAGTGAAAACTAAATAAATAATTTACAGCTTCGAGACCAGATTTCGAATCATGCTGAAGATAAAACAAAAAGAATAAAAAATTAAAGTATTTCTTTTGGAATTTTAAGAAAAAGGCAGGTTTTATTTTGAAAATTCTCTTTTTAACTTTAAAAAGAAAATTTTTCCTGATTTTTTTTTTCTGCATCACATTAATTTAACATTTAGACAGAACAGTTCACTCACATTAGCTCCTTGTTGGACCTCACTACCCACAATGCATTGCTACTCAGTTCTCAGTCTACTCAGGAATGTGCTCTGTAACCATGGCGACGACCCCTTGTTGTGACATCATCCGTCATCGTGATGTCAGAGTGTTTGTAGGCACAGCTCGTTGGTGTGTCAGGTCTCTCCCACTGGTCCATTGCTCTCACCGCGGACCAATCAGAATCCCTGCAGTCTGATTGGTTAGTCAGCTCCAAAGGTCAAAGGTCAGGTGACGGGTTGGAAGGAAAATGGTTGAAACGTCCAGAGAGCAAGTGACATCAGAGGGTCAGAGGCGTCATGCTAACGAGCTATCAGACCGTTAGCTTTGATGTTAGTTAGCTACTAGCATGTCAGCCTTGACATTATTATTATCTATTTATGTACTGGAGCTTAACATTCGTCATCAACAAACTTTAACATCAATAACACTCGCTAATGTTTGAGTTTCTCTTGTTAAGATGAAACATCAACATGAATCTCTGATGTTATACAATTTAATTGTTGTGAACAAATGAAGCTAACAAGCTATGAGCTGCTTCAGCTAAACTCAAAGCTAACAAGCTACGAGCTACTGCAGCTAACCTCAAAGCTAACAAGCTACGAGCTACTGCAGCTAACCTCAAAGCTAACAAGCTACGGGCTGCTGCAGCTAAATTCAAGCTAATAAGCTAAAAGGTGTTATAGTTAAATGGATGGCTAACAGGCTAATAGCTGACTAAACTAAAGCTAACAGGCTAATGACAACAGTAACTATGCTGACAGCCCAGGGCCGCCTGCTGACATCAGCTGACCTGCTGTATATTTATGTGTGGGGGGCGTCTTGGGGTCAAAGGTCAGATGGTGGACTTGGAGAAGGAGACCCGGAGGTGCTGGTTGTGGTCCAGCTGGTGGTCATGCAGGTGGATCAGCGCCTCAATGGCCTCCTCCACCGACGCCAGCTGCATCAGAGCCATCTTCCTGTCCTTCCTGTGACATCAGAGGAAGTGACATCATCAGACACACCCTGCTGATGTTTCCACCCACAAACCAAAATTTATTTTACTGTCAACTTTAATATTCAGATTTTACTTGACTTTGAAGATCAAATCAATTCTTAAACAGGTTTGATTATTGATTGATTGATTGATTGATTGACTGTGACTCAGATCTTTCACTCTGTTTTTTTCTGTTACTCACTGGAAAAACTTAAAGGCTTTGACTGTGAATCCGCTGGAGGAAAATAAATCCTTCAACACCTCCTCACTGACCGAGGAGCTAGGAGTCAAAGAGACAAGGAGACAAGGAAGGAATAAATATCTGACTGATCACTGAGAAATTTAAACTAAAGATAAATAACAAACAATATTAAATAAAATAAATACTAAATAAATAAACATTATTAAATAAAATAAACAATATTAAATAAAACAAATGAATGATACAGAATAAATAAACAATGTTACATAAATAAACCTACGGGATGTTGGACAGGTGCAGCGTCGCTGATGGAGGGAAAATGTTGTTAAAATTTTTGGATCCGGGTTTTTTGAAGCGGTGGAGGGCGGAGCCTGAAAAGTCACGAGTCAGTGCCTGCTCTTCTTGCCCAGCCCCCCCACGAGGCAGCTGCACCACCGGGTGTTTGGACAACGTCACCCGAATCACGTTACCATGGAGACGCTGGCCGTTCAGGTGACTCATTGCTGTCAGGGGAAGAAAATATTTAAGATAATGTGATTCAATTAAAAATGAAATTCAAATGAAACAAAGGTTTATGGTTTGTCTCTGTCGACACCGGTGGTCACGCGCTGTAATAACAGGTCTGTTTCTCAACCACAGTGTCACCTGTGTGATGTCATCAGTCAGCTGTCAGGTGACACCACCGGCCACGCCTCCATAACAATGACCTCACAAGAGACTTAACGTTGTTTATTTATATTTACTGAAGGAAAATGGTTGTTATTAAAGTAATGTTATGAACATACTGATTGATTTACTGTCATTAGGGTAATTTCTTCCAATCGTTAGAATTTATTGATTAGCTTGATGTAAATAATTGTGACATTAGTTTGCTACATTGTCACAAGCAACTTTCCTGTAACAGCTGGTGAGCTACAGATGTTAACGAGGTTGTTAGCGTTAGCTAGCATGTACTAACTGTTAACTGACATTAGAGACAATGAACTATTATACATATAAAGATAGAAATATATAAAACTTTTAAAATATAAAAATGTAAAAATATAAAATGCTTCAGACCCAGTTGAGCCTGTGTGGCGTCGCTCATCTGAACAAGAGCGTTCTCCTTCTTATTGAAGAGGATTTTCACTCTCTGAACGTCTCCATAGACACCTGCAAACAATCAACAATAAACACCTGAAAACAATCAACAAACACCTGAAAACAATCAACAAACACCTGCAAACAATCAACAATAAACACCTGAAAACAATCAACAAACACCTGCAAACAATCAACAAACACCTGCAAACAATCAACAATAAACACCTGAAAACAATCAACAAACACCTGCAAACAATCAACAAACACCTGCAAACAATCAACAATAAACACCTGCAAACAATCAACAATAAACACCTGAAAACAATCAACAATAAACACCTGAAAACAATCAACAATAAACACCTGAAAACAATCAACAATAAACACCTGAAAACAATCAACAAACACCTGCAAACAATCAACAAACACCTGCAAACAATCAACAATAAACACCTGAAAACAATCAACAATAAACACCTGAAAACAATCAACAAACACCTGAAAACAATCAACAAACACCTGCAAACAAACAATAAACACCTGAAAACAATCAACAACAAACACCTGAAAACAATCAACAATAAACACCTGAAAACAATCAACAATAAACACCTGAAAACAATCAACAAACACCTGCAAACAATCAACAATAAACACCTTAAACAATCAATGATCTTAACTCAGAACAAATTAAACAGAAATAAACAATAAACAAAATACCTGCTGATTTAAAATAATGTAAATATCATGTGACCAGACTCCATTAGAAAAATCTACAACAATCAATTTAATTATTAGAATTTTCCATATTTGTTTATTGATCTGTTGAGAGTTTTATTTGTTGTGTTCTGAGTTTTGCATCTTTCTTTAAAAGAGACAAAATGAAGCTCTGATTTATTTACTTATTTATTCTGTTGTTAAATAAACAGCTGTGAAATAAAAATGTCCAACAGAAACATGCGTCTGAATAAAGAGTTTCTCACCGAACAGGATGAAGAGGCAGTGAGGCGAGACGCTCTGCAGAGACAAACAGTGTTAATAAAGTTAGCTGAGAGAGCAGTGCTCTGATTGGTCGCCCGCTGTGTGACAGTGTGACATCTGACCTCTGGGTTCAGGTTGGACACCAGCAGCACTGAGTGGACAGCAGGAGGCGCCACCTGCAGCGAGACACGAGGAGGCGACACTAGCGAGCCAGGGACTGCCGCCATCGACAGACCTGAGGAAAACGTCCAGAAAACTTTATTTAAAAACAACATAACCAACACAAAACTAACACTGTTCATTTAATACAAGAGCATCAATGAAACTTTATTTAAGACTGTCTCACCTGTGTGTTGGTGGAAGGTGGGCGGGAAAGCTGCTGCACCGTATGGAGGGAGGGCTACACCTGTAACACACACACACTCAGCTCATCAGTGACGACGACAACATCAGTGTTAGCATCAGCGTTAGCATCAGTATTAGCATCAGCGTTAGCATCAGTATTAGCATCAGCGTTAGCATCAGTATTAGCATCAGCATCAGCGTTAGCATCAGTATTAGCATCAGTATTAGCATCAGCATTAGCATCAGCATCCTCGTTAACATCAGCGTTAGCCTCGTAAGCCGGTCTTACCGAAGGCGGCGGCGGGCTCCAGCTCTCCGGTGGGCAGGTCGGCTCTGGTGAAGTCTCGGCTCTTGTCGTTGTTGTATTTGACGTTGAGCGCGCTCAGTTTGGAAAAGTCGATCCTCAGCGTGCAGCAGCCGTTGTAGATGTTCTGACCGTCCAGAGACTGAAAGACAGGAAGTCACACAGCTGCCGTCTGATTGGACCACAGCTCCAAACACTGACTCTGATTGGTGGTGAAGTGATCTGCTGTCGTCCTCCACCAGTTTATACAAATGTTTCATATATGTGTGTGTGCGTGTGCCTGAGCGTGCACGTGACTCACAGCCTTGGCGTGCTGAGCGTGCACGGCGTCACTGAACTGCAGCAGAGCCTGAAACTGATTGTTCCTGGTGAAAGTGATGATCTTCAACACTGAGCCGAACTTACTGAAGATCTGAAAACACACACACACATATATCAACACACACACACACACACACATATATCAACACACACACACACACACACACACACATATCAACACACACACACACACATATATATCAACACACACACACACACACATATATCAACACACACACACACACACACACACACACATATATCAACACACACACACACACATATCAACACACACACACACACACATATATATCAACACACACACACACACACACACACACATATATCAACACACACACACACACACACACATATATATATCAACACACACACACACACACATATATCAACACACACACACACACACACATATATATATCAACACACACATATCAACACACACACACACACATATATCAACACACACACACACACACACACACACACACACATATCAACACACACACACACACACACATATATATATCAACACACACACACATATATCAACACACACACACACACACACACACACACACACATATATCAACACACACACACACACATATCAACACACACACACACACACACACACATATATCACACACACACACACACACACACACACATATATCAACACACACACACACACACACACATATATATATCAACACACACACACACACATATCAACACACACACACACACACACACACACACACATATATATATCAACACACACACACACACACATATATCAACACACACACACACACACATATATCAACACACACACACACACACACACACACACACACCTGCTGTAGAACCTCCAGCGTGACCGGGTAAAATAAATTCTCCACGATGATCCTCAGCACGGGACTCTGACCCAGAGCTAAGCCCCGCCCCTCCCCTCCTGACGCCATGCTCCCAGAATGCACTGCTGCTGCACTGATGGCCTGAAGCGTCACCTGAGCTCTCTGTCAACAAACAAACAACGATTTAAATCAACAGAAACACATCTTGACTTTTTCACACTTTGTATTTATTATTATATAATAATATATAATATAATTATTTAATCACACTTTGATCGTCACCTCTCATTTAAATTTGACTCATTATTAATATTTATTCATATTTTCAGATTTGTTTGTAAATAAATAAATGTTGTGTTGAATTGGGCGTGGCCTGACCCTCTGCTACTCACCTGATTGGTCAGATTGTCGGTCTTGAGCTCGCGGTG
Source organism: Seriola aureovittata (assembly GCF_021018895.1). NCBI lineage: Eukaryota > Metazoa > Chordata > Actinopteri > Carangiformes > Carangidae > Seriola > Seriola aureovittata. The sequence goes on along the minus strand of NC_079381.1, from coordinate 24,896,352 downwards.
GGTGGAGTACTGAATGAAGATTGGCTGGTTCCTGACGGTAGGCGTGGCCGAGGTGTAGTAGTTCACCATGGTAACTGCTGCTTCCTCTGACGCCATCTCTAGAAACGCCTGAAAGAACAACCTGAATGAATTTCAGTGGAGACCTGCTTTAAATAATATATAAAATATATAATATATGACATCATCACCACCATCATCATCATTATCATCATCATCATCACCTGGTTCTTGGTCTTCAGTGTGATCAGTTTACTAACTCGGCCGAAGGGAAGCGCCAGCGCCAGCACTTCCTGTTCGGAGACGTCGGCGGGAAGCTGGCGCAGGTGAAGGACTCGGGACGGGACGGACTGAGCACGCTCAGAAACACACAGCCTATCAGTGCCATCCACTGTGGACACACACACACACACACACACACACACACACACACACACACACACACACACACACACACACAGAGTTACACTGTCAGAGGGGCTTCAGGTAGAGCGAGGTTTACAGACGGGGGGGGGGGGGGGGGGGTCTCACCTGTGGACAGGTTCGAGGTGCTCATGTTCGCAGAGCAGCTGAGAGACGAGGTGAACGACTCCTGCTCAGACACACAGGGAATAAATGATATAATAATAATATATAATATATTAATAATTATGTATAATATATAATACATTGATCCAATTAGAAGTAAATCAAATTGACGCAGCAGCAACAAGGAAAAATGTAATAAGAAATAAAATAAAAATAGAAACATAATCTAGAACAAAGAAGATAAAATAGGAAACTTTAAATATATATATATATATATATATATATATGTACAATATTCAAATAATGAATTAAGTGTTTGAATAAATAGTGAAATAGTCTCAGTGGCTGTTGTTTGTCTGTCAGAGCAGCTGATGTTTCATTTAAAATAACATGAAACACAATGAAGATTTTTCATTAGTGTCAAACAGCTGCTGATGACTCTTTTCTGTGTTTTATATCTTTAGAAACTAAATATTTTCATTATGATTTACTCTGGAAATTCTGATCTTGGTTCAGTGAGTCAGGAGTCACATGATCACACCTGAGGCAGGGCAGCTGACTCCTCCCCCTACACAGGTGTAACAACTTGACCATGATGAGAGGTTATATATACTTCCTCTTTGCTGTTGTGTCTCTGAGCTCAGCCACACGGTGTCCTGTCATTATTTCATTCAGCTTCAAGACAAACACAATCTGCTGCTTTTCTCTGACTTGGTTCATTTTGAAGCACAAACCAGAGGAAGAGAAGATAAGAAGCTCTGCGGTGTTGAACCTTCCTGCCTCAAACAGTCCATCAGCTGTTCGCTCTTTAAAACGTGTGTCACGAGGCAACATCTTCAGACGTGAGTTCAGTCATAGCAACCGACCAGGAGCTGCTTCCACAGAGACTGAGAACGAACAGTCCGAGTCCTACGGTGGCCCTGAAGCTCAACGCACTGCAGCCTCAGAACATCTTCATCAGTGTGACACTTGAACACAACACAGGTGTTTCCAGAGGACACTCAAAAGTGATGAACCAGGATGGAAGTTGTTCAGCATCGTGTGAATTTTCGGTGCCTTGGTGTATTTGAATGTGTTTTGTTAGTTGCAGTTAGTTGAGCCCTCAGGGCCACACAGACTTCAGATTCTGAGTCTGAATTCATCTGCTGCACACTTCAGTTCTTCACTATCTTAAGTCAGGCTGGTACAATGAATTCTGGGTAAATCAAGACTTTTTTTCAATATAAAACAAATGGCCGACTGAGGAACCGCATCCAACCACTGAGCTCCGTGTACCTCAGAACAAGTTTGTCTTGTTACAAGACCATTTAAAGAAGAGTGGAACAGAAAACAAACAAAATGGCCGCTGTCTCTAAAAACCCTTTGCTCTCTCCAAAACAAAATTAGCAAACCACTAATTATGAGCCATGTTTTCCTGTTTCTTGTTGAGTGCTGCTGGTCAATAAATCAGACCAAGACAGACCAGTCTACCTCTGTGAAACCGGCCCCTGGACCCAAACAATTAGTCACTTAATTAATTAATTAAGAATTTTAATTAAAAATGATTACAATTAATAATTTCAGTCATTTTTCAGGCAGAAACTGACATGATAAACACACAGGCTTTTCTCTTAATTATTTTTAAACAATATTTTGGGGCTTTTGGTCGAATAAAATAAAGCTTCAGCTCCGTCACCACACCACACAAATAACGAACAAGATTTTGAATCGATAATGAAAACGGCCGTTACTGGAGCTGATCGGTTTCACTGATATAACACAAACTGATCAATGATTCATGATCTTTGGATTGATCCTTTCAGAACTGAACAAACTGAGTCACTGTAGAAACTAAAAATGGCCGTTTAGTGTTTTGTTTGTTTGTTCTCTCATGAACATGACTAAACTACAGATGTCCGGTCAGACGTTCGGTTAATCGAGCTGATGCTCGTCCAGAGGATCGACGTGTGAAACATCAGCTCGTTTCAGATTGAACCGCGAACAAATTCACAGAAAAAGATAAGAATCCGTCAGTTCTTCCTCTCTGCTGTGTCCGTGAACACAGTTATCGCGAGATTTCAGCCGATCAAACCCCGCCGCTAGACAATTGCTCGCGACACTTTCCACCAAAACAAAACCAGAAAAACCGAAACACGAGCGACAAACAGCGCGCGAGGGACGGAAAATCGGGGCGCCGAAGGGGGTTCTGTGGCGGGAAAATATTTCTGTAAACAAGTAAACAACAACAAACGAGCGGGAGGGTTGACGCCAGAGGCTCGCGCAGGTGCGGTTCAATCACCAAGGAAACGCGAGGGAGGAAGGAAGGAAGGAAGGAAGGAAAACAGCGGTGGGAACGTGCGGGAAAGGTTCGGGAGGTTTCCCAGCGCTCACCCGTCCATGGTCCGCGAGGAGGAAGAGGAGGAGGAAGAGTTGTTTTGGTCCGCGAGCTTCCCGCTCCGCAGTCAGGCAGCGGAGAACAACGAGCTCACTTCCCGTTTAATGACGTCATGGGAGAACATGGCGGCTGGTGGACACGCCTCAGATCAGACCGATCGATAATAATCGATGAATCAAAGTATAAAACATTCATCAGTGTTTTGTTGGGGGAGGGGGGCGGGGGGCTTTGCAATAATAACACATGAACATTATTAATATAGTTTCTTTAGTGTAAACAAACACTAAATAAACAACTTTAAATCTATGAGATAATATCAGAAAACAGCTGTTTGTGACGTCATCATACAGTTTAATGTGAAACTGACCTTGTTTATAATAAACTGAACAATAATTTAACAGAAGAACTCAGTAAAAGTAGAAAGACTCTAACAAGAAAAGGTCCTGCAGTAAGAACATGTGTCTGCAAAATGTTCTTCAAGTATGAACATGTCACTGTTACGTTATTACATATACTGGATTATTAATGTTATTACTGAGGCTTGAATATGTGAGCAGCATTTCAGTGTCTCAGCTGGTTCAGCTCATTTTAACTTAATTTAGTTTTGAGTTGTGGAACAATCATGTTTCATGAACTGGTCATGTGTTGAGTAAAATCTACAAAGTAAAGAGAACTTGTCAATAAATCAAATTAAGAAATTAGATTTACCGCAGTATATATAGGCTGCTATTTTTATAATTTACGTTATATGAGTTTTTTTTAATTGCACACATGATTTCACTTTATCATCATGTTTTACTGAGCGCAGACTGGTGGGAAGAGTGGCAATTTTATCACGTTACAATGTACTACACAATAATGTTAAGGACTAAAAACACATGACACAGTAACAACCCTGCTGAAATATATATGACAGAAATGTATAGAATAAAACAGCTGTGGAATCTAAGCCACTAATAATAATTTTAAATGATTAAAATATAATATAATTAAAAATAATTATAATATAATATAATCACTGTGATCTTGAAGGTTCATTAAGTTTTATCACAACAAACAGTCAGAGTTTGACATCTCATCGCTCCGTGTGAATCTTTGCCTGCAGACCGGAAGTGGTGGAGGAGTGATCTGCAACATCCTGTTGCCTCGAGGGTCTTTAAGTGGGTGAAAGGTGGAGAAGACGATCGGCTGTCATTCTTCTAACACTGACTCTGTCTGTTCCTTCACCTGTTTAACTTCACCTGAGACCAACGATGCTGCAGAACACGGGGTGAGTGAACACATCTTTGTTCTCCACACACAGAACTCCTTTAGGAAAGAGCAGGAAACACTGCGCGGGTTCAACACTAACTCCCAATACGTTGAGATTTTATTGAATTAAACACTTTTACTTTGGGACCTTACTGAAGCCGAACCCAAAGGTGAAGCTTGTGGTTTATAAACTCAGTCCGGTTTTGTTCTGGTTTTTCTGCCTTTCGACCTTTTGAGCAAGAAGGTTTGAAAGTTGAGGTTTTTTCCTACGGAGTCTGGGAGGTTGCAGAGTGGGTCGTTATCTAACCGCTGCTGCTGAGCTTTGTCTCCTTCTCTTTCACACAAAACCCTTTTCAAAGAACCTCTGAATGATGACGGGCTCGTTCAGAGAGTCCGAATTCAGTCAAAGGTCGTTATTTCATGACGTAAACACTCTGAATAATGACCCGAACCGGGCAGTTAACCCTCCTGATCCAGAAACTGGACCGGTCCGGTTCTGATCACTGCGTCCTGTGAACTCTAAGCAAGTTATTTTAGAAGTTGAACAGAGTTTGATGAAACGTTTCTTCTCCTACATTCATTCAGACTTCTGTTGGATAAATCCAGGTGTTGTTGAACACCTTCCAGGTGTGGACTCGTGATGACGTATTAAACTGCACATAGTTCTTTCTCTGACCTATGACCTTTACACCAGAATTGAAAAGAATCAGGTTTTTTGGTAGAAGTTTGGCGGAGCTGAACTTTCTTCATGTAGCTGCTTCAGTTAGCTTCCTGGCTAACAACACCTCCTGCACATGAATGTTTCACACTTTGTTTCATTTGGCAGGAAGTTTTAGCATCGAGCTGTTAGTTGTGTTCAATGTTTTTGTGTGAATATGAAGAGACCTCAACAATCTCTGCTGCTGGACAGATACTGCACCTTCAAAATAAAAGTGAAGGCTTTTATACTGAAAAGTGAACGGGAAACAGGAAGTTTCTAAAAACTTTATTGAACAAAACAGTTTTTTTTAAATGTACAGAACAATTATATTAAAGTACAATTAAAGCTTTCACATGTAAACAAAACAATGGAAAAAGTTAATGTTAAATCTACTGCACTATATATATATATATATATATATATATATATATATATATATATATATATGTGTATATGTATATATATATATGTGTATATGTATATATATGTATGTATATATATATATATATTATATATATATATATATATATATATATATATATATATATATATAATATATATATATATATATATATATATACACACACACACACACACACATATATACACACACACACACACACACACACACACACACACACGATATATCAGGTACCCTTCCATGCAGACTGAAGGAGCCGGGAATTGAACCGACGACCTGCTCCTCCTGAGTAAATGTCAAGCTGAAAGTCTGATGTTTAATTGTAGATTTTCTTTTTTGTTATTCAAAGATAAGAATAAAAGACACAGATGTTCTTTTAGGGATTCAAGAAAATATTTCATCCTCAACAGACATTATATTTGCATATTTATAAAATCTAACAAACATTGTGTGATAAAAGTACAACAGTAGAAATATCTGTAGAGACTTTGTGTTACTGTGAAGAGTTTTACTTTGAAGGGAAAGTTAATATATATGTATATATTAGTGCAGCTTCAGGTCTGACTCCAGCTGGGAAAACCTGAACCACGACTCAGAGGTTTTACTTCACACCCCAGTTTTTCTTTAAACTGAAGTTGAACAAATATTTAATGTTTAAATAAACAAACAAACAAACAAACAAAAACATTTTCTAAATAACAGTCTGAAACTTGACAAAGATGAAACATCATGAATCTGTCCAGGTGTTTCAGGTCAGAATCTGCAGCTCATGACCTTCACACGGCGACAGTCAGAGCAGCAGCCATTTTATTTTCAGGTGGTCCGCCCGTCTCAGTGTCATGGATGCGATATCTCAGTAACACCTTGATGGAACACAAACACTCACTTGGACTCAAGGACAAACTGATTATATGGGGGTCAAAGGTCAAGGTCAGTGTGACCTCACAAAACACTTTTTAGCCATAACTCAAGACTTCACAGCAATTGTGACCAAATTTCACACTAATGTTTAATATTTTCAACGACTCGGGACAAACAGGATGTGACCTGGAACTAGTCTGAGTGGGGGAGGTGATTCTAATTTTCATCAGGTAAATTAATCACATATTCATCCACCTGTGAGACATTAAAAACAGTAACCATGGTGATAAACAGTCGATGGTGACGACTGTTAATGTCTTGTTTGGTCCAACAGCCTCAAACTGACAGGAAACCGTTTGAGGCTCGAGTCAGACATTTGACATTTTCACTGTTTGATTTAAAAATGAAACTGAATCATCAACTTCAAATAGTTTTTAGTAACTTCCTGGTGTTTCAGCGGCAGTGTGACATGGTCGACAGGTTTCAGTTAAACAGTCTGATGAGAGGACGGCGCTCAGAGCCGTGGTTAGCCTAGCTTAGCACAGCTGTGTTACCTGTATGGTTTTGTGTGTGTTTCAGGAAGTTGGCGGGCTGCACGCTCTTCATCACCGGGGCGAGTCGGGGGATTGGTAAAGCCATTGCACTGAAAGCCGCCAAAGATGGAGCCAACATTGTCATCGCTGCCAAGACCGCCGAGCCCCACCCCAAACTACCAGGAACCATCTATACTGCCGCGCAGGAGGGTGAGGAGCTAACAGGCTAACAGGCTACTGTTTACTCTCAGAAACACACAAATGTCAGTTACCAAGACAACAAGCTGGTGACTCGCCCAGCGTAAATATTTAACACTGTAAATAATAAACATGAAGTAAACACAGTGTGTTTGACTTGTTGCTAAAAGCCTGAAAAGTCACAGTTCCAGCTGTGACAGTGTAAAGTGATAACTGTGTTTATCAGACATGGGGGTTGTGAGGTCATCATGTACAGTCACTGTTTCCTGCAGTAGATTCAGTTTAGAAGAGCAGCAGGAGGACCGGTACACTAGCACAGTGATGACATCACTGCTGTGGGCGGGGCCAGCAGAAAACACTTTTAAAAGATGTCCCCTGCAATAATTCAACATCTGTTTAAATGAAGCTTCATGTGGAAGATTTTCATTTTATCTACCCGTTAAAACAGCACTTTCCTTTGGTACTACATTTTCTCATCCGCTGAACTACTGTATTCCTACGCACAAGCACACGTACAGCACGCACTGTATCACGCCGCAGCTGCAGGTCAGTGAATCAGGAAGAGCTGAGCTTCAATTTGTTTTGGCGGGAAAATAAAGATCCCCACAACCCAACGTCATAACCACAACTGTCACTGTCACGTGTGTGTGTTAATGTGTGTATTGTGTGTGTGTGTGTGTTACAGTGGAGGCGGTGGGGGGGAAGGCGTTGGCCTGCGTGGTCGACATCCGTGACGAGCGGCAGGTCGGAGAAGCTGTGCAGAAAGCCGTCGACAGGTTTGGAGGTACTGGACTGATTACAGTTATCCAGGGTCAGGACATGTGATGATGCCCCTCCCCCCGCAGTGACATCACCACAGTGCTTGTGTTTGATTGGCAGGTATCGACATCCTGGTGAACAATGCCAGCGCCATCAGTCTGACAGGAACTCTGGAGACACCGATGAAGAAGGTGGATCTGATGCTGGGAATCAACCTGAGAGGAACATACGTCACGTACGACACACACACACACACACACACACACACACACACACACACACACACACACACACACACACACACACACACACACACACACACACACACACACACACACACACACAACACACACACACACAGACACACACACACAACACACACACACACACACACACACACACACACACACACACAACACACACACACACACGCACACGCACACACACACACACAGACAAACACACAGACACACACACACACACACACACACAGATGCAGACACACACACACAGACACACACACACACACACACATACATAGACATACACACACACACAGACACACACACAGACACAGACGCACACACACACACACACACAGACACAGACGCACACACACACACAGACTCACATACAGAGACACACACACACACACAACACACACACACACGCATAGAGACACACACAGACACACACACGCAGACAAACACACACACAGACACACACACACACACACACACACACACACAACACACACACACAGACACAGACGCACACACACACACACAGACACACATACAGAGACACACACATACACACACACACAAACATACACACACACACACACAGACACACACACACACACACACACACACAGACAAACACACAGACACAGACAAACACACAGACACACACACACACACACAGGCAGACAAACACACACACACAGACACACAGACAAACACACACACATACATAGACATACACACACACACAGACATACACACACACACACAGATGCAGACACACACACACACACATAGACACAGACGCGCACACACACACACAGACTCACATACAGAGACACACACACACACACAAACATACACACACACACGCATAGAGACACACACAGACACACAGACACACACACGCAGACAAACACAGACACAGACACAGACGCACACACACACACACAGACACACATACAGAGACACACACATACACACACACACAAACATACACACACACACACACAGACACACACACACACACACACATAGAGACACACACAGACACACAGACATACACACGCAGACACACATACAGAGACACACACATACACACACACACACAAACATACACACACACACACACACACACACACAGACACACATACAGAGACACACACATACACACACACACAAACATACACACACACACACACACACACACAGACACACATACAGAGACACACACATACACACACACACAAACATACACACACACACAGACACACATACAGAGACACACACACACACACACACACAACATACACACACACACACACACATAGAGACACACACAGACACACAGACATACACACGCAGACAAACACACACACATACATAGACATACACACACACAGATGCAGACACACACACAGACACAGACGCACACACACACACACACACACACATACAGAGACACACACACAAACAAACACACACACACACACATAAAGACACACACAGACACACAAACACACACACACACACACACACACATAAAGACACACACAGACACACAAACACACACACACACACACATAAAGACACACACAGACACACAAACAAACACAGGTAATGTGCATCTGTGTGTCTCAGGTCGAAGCTGGTCATCCCTCACCTGCTGAAGAGTCGCAGTCCTCACATCCTGAACCTGTCGCCGCCGCTCAACCTCAACCCTGTCTGGTTCAAGAACCACACAGGTAACCGTAGCAACCAGCCGAGCAGGTGTCCTGTTGTACTCCTGTGACGTGCTGACGTGTCTGTCGTTCTGTTTTTCAGCGTACACCATGGCGAAGTATGGCATGTCCATGTGCGTCCTGGGGATGGCCGAAGAGTTCAGAGGTCAAATCGCCGTCAACGCTCTCTGGCCCCGAACTGGTCAGTGGCTAAATGTTAGCGTGCTAATAGCTTCTCATAGATTCCCAAAATACATTAGCATGCTAACCCTGCTCTGACTGTGTATTGTTGCCATAGCGATCCAGACAGCAGCCATGGACATGTTGGGTGGTGACGGTGTAGGTAAACAGTGTCGTACAGCTGACATCATGGCAGACGCCGCCTATGCCATCCTGTCCCAACCAAAGGACTACACAGGTCACTTCCTGGTGGATGAGGACATCCTCAGAGAGAAGGGAGTCCAGGACTTTGATCAGTATGCCGTCCAACCAGGTGAGTTAATTAATGCATGTAGCGCAGGTACTTACAGCAGTCCCACTGTCAGGTGGTACTCATGGTTGTCTCTGATTGGTCGACAGGGCACCCCCTGCTGCCTGACTTCTTCCTGGATGAAGCTCCAGAGACACTGGTCCAACAGATGGAGCAACACGGTAAATACTACAAATACTGTAAATACTACACATAGTATACAAATACTACACAAACTAAAATACTGTTAATACTACACATACTGCAAATACTGTCAATACTACAAATACTGTCAATACTACAAATACTACACATACTACAAACACTGATACTGTCAGTACTAAAGATACTGTAGATACTATTACAAACACAGTACTAGTGACAGTACTACATACACACATTATTATATATACTGCAGTGCCCCCTGGTGTCTTGACTGATTAATAAAGACAGTTGGTTTAATTATTGGTTAAAATGAAATGAAATGACCTGATTCTGCTTCCTGGTTGCTAGGGGCGACCCCAGCCTTCAAACCACCATCATCATCATCATCAGCAGCGCCCCCCTCTGGTGGACCAATAGAGAGCACATTTGACGCCATCAGAGGAGTCATTAACGAGGACGTTGTCAAGTCCACGCAGGGCATTTATCAGTTCGACCTGTCAGGTAACGACAGTATACGTACCTGTCCATATTAGGACTTCCTGTGGGCGTGTCTTTAACGTAACTGTGTTTATGTCCATAAGGAGAACACGGGGGCATTTGGTTCCTGGACTTGAAGAGCGGCTGTGGCAGTGCGGGGCAGGGCGAGCCGTCTGTGAAAGCGGATGTTGTCATGACGATGGACTCCAGCGACTTCAGCAAAATGTTCTCAGGTGAGCCAGAGGAGAGAAACAAACAGCTCCCTGTAGGAGTCACCATAGCAACAATCTGCAGTGTTGTTTCCATGGTAACAGTTGTGTGTGGTTGCAGGTAAGCTGAAGCCTACGATGGCCTTCATGATGGGGAAGCTGCGGATCAAAGGCGACATGACGCTCGCCATCAAACTGGAGAAACTGATGAGCCGCATGAACAAGGCCAAACTGTGAGCCTGAAGCCCCGCCCACCTGTCATATCAGGCCCCGCCCCCTCATTGTTTGTAGCTGTACATGTTGCCTTAACAACAATGATAATAATAATAAATGTAATGATAAGACACTAAGAAATGAATAAAGTGTGTTGATAATAAACAGTTTGCTGTGGTCATGTGACTCATCTTCATCATCTTCACTGAAAACAAACCTTTATTATCCTGTTCACAGATTTACAAACAGGAAGTGTAAACAAACAGGTTCAACCAATAGAAGAGGAGTAAAGTGGTGGGTGGGGCTATCCCCTGCCGCCAATCACAAATGAGTGTATTGATGATGTTCTGATATATTGATCCGTCATGTGAAGGACAGAGCGACAACACACTGTGAAAAAATTTAAAATAAAAAAAAATGATAAAAAAACAGTTAAATGACTGTCAGCAGCAGCTGCCAAACAAAAACCGTAAAATTAAAGTAAAACATCCTAATTCAAATAAAGTGTAAAAACAATAAATTTACAGAAAGTTTCATTAATATTTCTAAAGAGAAAAACTGTTATTTTACAGATTTCTCCTAATTTATTATGATCAAACTTCAATAAAGTGAATCCACTAAAGTTTCTGCAAAGAAACTTTTTCCTAATAATAAAATTAATATTTCATCTATTTACTATAGATGAAATATTAACACAAGCTTAATATTGTGAAGTAAACCTTTTGATTTGAAGACAAAGTAAAAAATACTGTGTAAAACAGATTAAATCATCTCAAACTTCAACTTGCAGTATTTGTGTCAACATTGACTCTTTAAGTGTAAAATAATGTTAAAACCTGTAGAAGCACAATCTAAATACAATATTTACTGATTCAGATTCAGATCAATTTTCTTACATTTCTCATAAAATATAATAAACTGAAGAAATGCAAATTAAAAAGTTAAGTCTCTGTATGTCGTCTTTCAACTAAAGTTGGGTTGGAAACTTAATTACAAATAACATATGCACCACTATTGACTTTATAACACTTTTATTTAATATATTCAGATGTAAATTTACAATATCAACCAATTATTCACAAATAGTTCTTCAGAGCCCTGGGATGATCTGAAGAACTAAAACTGGCATTTCTCCATTGGTCTATCTGCCTGTTAAGGTTCCTATAATGAGGAGGTGATGATGTCACCTCTGAAAGAGGGGGGCTGTGTTTGTTTATCCGTCTATAGCTTTATTTAATCCGAAATAAACGACATGAACACAAACAACGTCACCAAAACAAGAGTAAATGTTTTCTTACCTGATATTTTTGCAGGATATAAATTCACTTAACTTCTCTCAGGTGACCAAACAGATTCTGTCCGACCTTTCCTAATATTCCAGTTCTCCATTAAAACCCTACAACTCAAATCCGCTAAAATAAGAATTAATCAGATATAAAATGATCCAGGAAACAGAAGACTAGCAGCAGTGCGGAGTGCGACACCCAGCAGCAGCTCTCCCACTCAACACGTGTTTGATTCTTTATGTGTTTATGGTCTGAATCTCTAGTTTCAATACAACATGATGTTCACTTTTCAAATTATGGTCCTATTTAAAAGAAAATAGACGTTAAAGCAGAGTGGCTTTGGGGCGGGGCTTCCACGTCATTGACACACAGAGGGACCTGCCTGTTAATCCGGATATGACATCAGAGCGACGTGTCAGACATTTGACGTGTCATTGTGTTTCCAGTTCATCAAAGTTAGCTCCAACATGTTGTTTACCGGTAAATGTCTTGTTCTGCGTTCAGTTGTTCTTAAAGACTCTCAGAGGAGTCGGCGGTTCAGTTTTTTCCGGTAAGTACATTTTGTGTTTCTTTGCTAGCCGAAATTAGCATCCCTGTTAATATCACAGTTCAGGTGAAAATGCACCTTGCTAACCGAGCTAGCTAGCTAGCCGTGGAGGTGTTCAGTCAAAGCCCAATAAAAAGGTGAATTTAATCGACGTTAATCTAATGACGTTTGGTTTGTGTTTCTCCGCGTGACCCAGTTTAAGTGATCTGCGTTAGTGTAATGCGCAGTGTTAATGTTGGTTAATACATTGTCCATCCAGACGTCGTGATAGTTCAAGTTAAGATAACGTGACGTTTACAAAATGTGTAGACAAATATTTGCCATATAGAAGATTGTTCATTTAATACTCAAACCAGTCCTCAACTGAAGCAGACATTCATGCACCTATCCTGACAGCTGATCGATATTTATGAATAACTGTGATCCACCGCATCTTAACTCAAGTGTTTGTGTTTTAGTGTCATTTGAAAGGTTTCCTTCGCTTTGCAGAACTCATTTTAAAAGACGTTATAACATGTTTTCCCTCAGTCTATGGTTTTAATACAAGCGGTTACACCACACAGTTAGCTTACACACAGTAATTTCAGCTAATATTACAAGCTTTCTCCTCATATATGTGATATTTACCAAATGTGGACATGTATGCAATTAGCTACTAAGATTATTCTAACACTAAGAGATAAAGTTTACCTCGAATTATGAATGCTAACTGTGTTAGCGGCGACTTCGTACCGTGTATCCAGGAGCCTGCTGCAGTCAGGCAGCCGGTGTAGGCGGCGTGCAGAGCAAAGACTCTCTCTACAGTTGTTCTTGTTATTACAGCCTGTTGCTGCACAAAGCTCGGGCATTTTAACACTAACTGATGGATTACTTGTTCCTGTCGGAGCAGAGAGGAGGAGCCTCGACTCCACGGCTTCTCCTATTGGTGCAGCAATGACCCTGTCAGTCCTCACCACAGCTGCTTCCGTTTAAGCATCAGAGGAAGAGAGTTTAAGAGCCCGGCCTGCACAACATTAGTGACGGCTGACATGATAGGCAGCTCGCCTCTTTACCGCCTCTGTGAACATTTGTGTGTAATTTGGTTTGAGATGCTGGTAGTGATTGTTGGGGACTGGGCTAGGTTTAAAATTCTGATTGTGCATCAAACCCTTAGAAAAAGACTGTTGGACACATTAGGAACAGGGGTGCTGCTTCTCGTGTTTTTGGGTTGGTTAGAATTGCATAGTTAGGCTCTTTGTTGGCTCCTGCTCCCCTACTTCAGTTATCCTCTAGCCTTCTTAGTATATTTGTTTAATTATTTACCCTCCTGGTTATACAATAAATTAATTCAGTAAATTTGATTTTACAATAATACCTGGTTTTATGTTCCTTCCTTTTTCCCCTGGCTGGGTCGTAACATAAAGACTGCCAACATGCGGTGACTGGGAAGACAGACCCATGACTGAAACCAACATGGCAGCAATGAACTGACACCTGGCTCTGTGAGCAGTCCACAGTCAGTAAGTGAAATATTCAGTGAGTAAAATTTCTTCTTTGTCTTTATCTTCTTTGCTTGCAGAAATCAACTGCCTGGTACTGGATGTGAGTCCCACAGCGTCAGAGGTTTTACTTTCTCAGCAAAGTGGTTCCACAAAGGGTTTATATCTTGATGCTTCGTGTCAACAGTGCAGCATCTACTGGCCTGAAAGCAAAATGGGCAAATTGAATGTAAGTAGAAGGGAAAGCATGGTTGTATTTTATAATCCAAGCATAGGTTTATATACTGTAAAAGCAAACAAAAAGGTTTTGTATGCATCTGATGTGTCAATATCAGTCAAGTTAAGCTCAATGTCTTTATTTTAACTGTCAAAACGGTAAGTTAGTTTGCAATTTGGGCAAAGAACATGTAGCTTTACTTTTAAATGTCAGCTTTGGTGGTTGTGCTGTAAAGGTGCAATATAAGATGTGGCCAGAACTTTAGTTTAAAATGTTCAAATAATGAATTAACACAATCAACAGTGTGTGAAGCAGCCACAGTGATGATGTCATGATCAAGACCTCCATCTGTTGTATTTCAGTCATACACTGAAATGCGCATGGTAACCAGCCAGCCTCGACCTGTCCTGTGTTG
Source organism: Seriola aureovittata (assembly GCF_021018895.1). NCBI lineage: Eukaryota > Metazoa > Chordata > Actinopteri > Carangiformes > Carangidae > Seriola > Seriola aureovittata. The sequence continues at coordinate 24,881,288 of NC_079381.1, read as the reverse complement.
TAATACCACTTTGTGACACTAGAGGCTGTGTGAGTCAGTGGCGCGTCAAGTCTGCCCTCAGTCCCACGAAGAAGAACAACGTCCGGTAGCGCTTGAAGTTAGCAACACAGAAACGTAGCAATGGCTGAACCTCCTAAAAGACGATATTCATCTGCGTCCTGAAGGACCGCTCCCGACAAGAAACCACGTTCAACGGCAAAGAAAAGAAGCGACAGAGTAAATCTCGATGTGTCTTCCCGCCGCTGGAGAAGCTCCTGAGAGGAAAGAGATGCGGTTTGATGCCGAGCTCGCAACTTTCCCGGTGTTAGCTCTGAAGCTAAAAGTACAATCAGTGCAACGACCGACAAACATTTCAGGTGGTGATATTGACGTTGTGGACAGACGTTTTAGCGGTTAGTAGGATTGTGTCTGTTGCTCTCGGCTGTTGTCCAGCTAGTGACGTCAGTAACTTCAGGCTCATCTTGTAACTGACTGTAACTTGAGATTGTATGGAGCCAGTAGACCGAGTGAATACACGTCGATCGGTTCACCGTGTTGTAACCACTTCACATTACTGTCAGGAGATCAGCCATGACTGAAAGTGAACTAGGTCTTTACATTTCTCAGGAGATTTCATCATCCCTCTGTCTTCATCAGGACCTGAGCCAGTACAGGTGTAATACCGCCTCCACCTGTCTCACCTACGGCAGAGAGTCCAGACAGTGAGGAGGGTCCAGGTGAGTAACATGCTGTCATTCACTTTAACAGTAAGACTTGTCTTTACCACTGTGATTAAATCAGACCCACAGTGTAAACATGTTCATACTGCTGATTCTTAATAATGAATATACCACTGCCTATATTGGTTATGTGTTTTACAGTATATCCATATTTGTATTACTGAATTTGTTGGTTATATATATAGTGTGTGTTTACACTGAATTCTTATCACTCCTCTAGTTGTTTATCCCTCATTTCCTGATCTAAAGCCATTGTCCTATCACATGTTTGTCTGTATCAGGACCAGAAGTCCAGTCTAACCTTCACCAATGATGGACCAGCACCTGCCTTTTCAATCATCAACCACATCACATCAACACCTTGAGGTATGATCCCTGCACATGACAGATATTGTCTGTACTGTGATCTTTTGCACATCCCCTAATCAATACCTTTTGCACATCTTGTTCAGCAGGAGTTTTGTCATTCTAAAACACTTTGGTTGCTGCCTCACCTCGTGTGTGTGTGTGTGTGTGTGTGTGTGTGTGTGTGTGTGTGTGTGTGTATATATATATTAATCTCTTCCACAAATTCTTTACATGTATCATTTATTCATCAAGTTTTTATTACAGTATATGCTAAATGAGGTTTAAATGGATGATTGATCTTTTATCTTCTGAAGTCCTTAGAATGCCTCAAACATTTAATAGTCAAAAGAGCAGCTAGTTATGTCCTTATTTTTCCTTTTGTGTTTTCATAGGGACGGCAGAATCCACCTCGGGCCAGAACCACACCTTGCCCAGCAAGAAACGGTAAATCATGCACATTACTCCTCCCCATACATATAGGCTCAAGTTAGACTCAAAATGAATGAGCTTGTAAGTGACCTTAATAAATAATTCCAATGTTTGTAGTTGTAAATCAACATTTGTTAACTTGTTAAATAAATCTGCATGACAAATTCAGGTTTCTGCATGTGTAGAAGAGGTTTGTATTTGTTAAAGTCTGAATGTAAACTATGAATAAATGATCAGTGGTGAGGTTAAACAAAAACATGTGAAAAGAAGAAATGGTTTTCATCAACATCTGTGTCCTGATACAGAGAAGAAAACTGTAAAACGCTGCTCCCACACACTGACGTTACAAGGGTCAAAACTTGCAGTTGTCAGTGTCGCACACTGGGAGTGTTACGTGCTGAGTTTTACAGTTTTCTGCTGTGTCTGCACAGACATCCACAAAATCATTTCTTCTTCCCCTGTCTTTGTTTAAATTCACCACTGAGCATTTGTTTTGATTCATAATCTTCTTGAACAAATACAAATCTCGTTGCCAAACATTATTTATGTATTTTTTTGTGCACAAACAGGTTTAAAAAGGTTGACTTGAACTACAAAATGAGTTAAAATGATTGTTAATTTCTGTTAAAAGCAGTTTGTATTTTGTGAAGTTGCATTTCCACACAGATCATAGTCTAATGTTTAAGATGAGTTAAAATGATATTCTGTTTATTACATTTAAGTTGTTGTCATATCGAATGCATCAGAAAACAACGTGGATGAAATTTTAAAGTGTTAGGTTTCAATAAAATAGTAATGTGTATTTTTTAAATGTACAAAAAATACCCCCAGAATTTCACATATTACTATTGAGCATTATTATGCAAACCACAGAAACCAATTTCATTATAACTGACCATTTGCCAGGTTTGTTTGTTTGTTTGTTTGTTTGTTTGTTTGTTTGTTTGTTTGTTTGCTTGCAAAGTCTTTTTTTCAATTGAAACTAAACTCCACTAGAATCAGACAAACGTTTCTTTGGAATACTTTTATTTTGTAACGCCGCCGGAAGAGTAGAAATGCTTCTGCGTGATCAGATTAATGAAATAAACTCATTAAACGACACGTTTTAAATGAACAGTTTATATATCGGCGTCAATATGAAAATGTTTTTAAATTATTATTTTAGTTTTCTTTTCACTTGGTGCACCCACAGGTGCGACGGTTCAACTTCCGGTTCTAATTATCCAATCAGCGGTTGGATCCCGGCGTCCAGGGGCACTTTCAGTCTCAGGTTTGGCCGCGGTCTCCACTGTCTTCCAGCCGCTCTTCGGTCACTCCAGGCGGATCAGAGACAAGCGGCGGATCCCGGACGGATGATGATGGTATGGGTCGGTTTAATGACTCTAGCCCGGTTCAACAGGGACCCGCACCGGGACGCGGATTGAGGTCCGGCCGGCCTTAGGCGCTGTTGTCGGACTCTGAGCCGTCGGGGGACACCCGGAGCGGGGGAGTATTCTTCCCGGTGCCAGTCTGGAAGTTTGTGAAAGGTAAAAATACACCGTGCTCAGAATAAATAGGAAAATAAAACATTTTTTAAATGCTTTACATGCTTAACATCAAACATGGTGTGAAACTCAAACTTAACAGACTGATAAACGAAAACGTTGCTGATGTTTACTCCAGTCTCTTCTTTAATATCCCACTGTTTTATTCTGTGTGTAAAATATTGTTTTGTTTGTGAATGAATCATGTTATTTAAAATATCACTGGGTCACACTGAGGCACAATGAGCTGCTAAATCTAGTTCTCTATAGTTTCTGATTTCATGTTTAGATTTTAGAATTTAAATAATTTCACACCAGAACAAAATCTGATAAAAACAAAAAAGCAAAGACAAAAAATGTAATTCTTTATTGGCAGATTCTTTGACATGATAAATGTAACCTGCTCTCAGATATTGATTTGTTCACACCAGCAGGAAACTGTCCACTAGAGGGCGACATTGTTTTCTCTGCAGAGACACTTGGTGTCAGAGCAAGAAATCAGTCCCAACTGCTGTAAACGCTTCAGTGACACTCACAGGTGTGAGAAACCTCCAAACACACAGTGAAAGTGAAGGGAAGGCTAGTGATGTGATCACACAGACACACCTGTGTAGGAGGGGTGTGGTCTGATGGTGTTAGGAGCTGCAGGTCTGATTATATTATATTAATTACATCAGTGCTAATTCCGTTGCTCTTATAGATTTATAGTCTTATAGTGCAACAGAGTGTTTGAAGTAGTTCTCCTTGTGGTCCACAGAGGGCGCTCTTAAAACCTTCACCATCAGCTTGACCTGGTGGATTGATTTATTGTCAAATAATCGTTGCAGCTCTAAACAGTGTTTTTGAAAATATAAATAATTAGTTATATCTTTAACTTCTTTTGGATCCTGTGTTTTCTGCTGTGACGTCTGTTTCTGTGTCACAGAGCATACAACTGGTCGTTGATAAAGTTATTATAAATCTATATATTTATCTGACACGGCTTCAGGTGTTAAACACAGGATACATACAAATTCAATTCAAAATGGTAAGTTTATTCTAGAAACAAGTTCTAGACAGTTTGATGCTCTGAGGCCTAACACACATGCACGCATGCACACACACACACACAAGCTTTAAAAGATGTCATTAAGGTGGTGAACCACATTAAACGGAGTGCGAGGAACAGCCGCTGCTTTTCGAAGCTGTGTAAGGACTTGGGCTCTGAGCACATGCAGGTGTTGTATCACTCCAAAGTACACTGGCTGTCAAGGGGTAAGGTGTTGTCACGCTTAGTTCTGTTCGCTTGCACGAGATGCATATCTTGCTGATGTGTTTGAGCACCTCAACACATTAAACGTGTCTATGCAAAGGAAAGGACGCAATATTTTTGAACAGTCAGACAAAATTGCTGCATTCAAGAAAAATAACACACAAGATAACACTGTGGGTAAATCATTTATCCAAAGACAGACTGGACATGTTTCCCAACGCTTGCCAGGAAGCACAGCAGCTGGACACCGCGGACAAAAATTACTTCAAAAAACTGTCAATGCGCAGCTCACTAAACTTCAATCTCGGTTTGACGACTACTTCCCAGAGGAACACAGAGATAATGTCTGGATACGCGACCCCTTCGACATCAACATGGAAAGCGTCACGTTGCCAAGCAATGAAGAACATCAGCTGGTGGAACTGTCATGTGACCAGACGCTTAAAAAGAGATTTGGCGAAGTAAGCCTCTCCCACTTCTGGTGCAGTGATGTGATGGAAGCGTATCCATCCCTCGCCACTCTTGCAGTCAAAACGATCCTACCATTCAGCATGACCTATGTGTGCGAACGCGGCTTCTCCGCTTTGGTCCAACTCAAGTCAAAGCTGAGAAACAGGTTGGACACTGAACATGATCTGAGAGTAGATCTGTCTACTGTCTCCCCAGTCTTTGAAACTCTGATCAAGAGTAAAGCACACGCCCAACGGTCTCATAGATTTCACCAAATGACAGGTTAGGTGAAACGATGTTTTGTGGGTTTTTTTTTTTTTTTTTGTGCAGTTTTGACATTTATTTTATCCACTTTTGTACATGAAGTTGTCATGTTCCTCCTCAGTTTCTTAATAATATGTTCTGAAATGCACTTTTAAATATGTGTATTTATGTTTTTAAAAAGTGATGTGTTTTTGAAGACTACTTTGAAAAATTAATTTGTTTGGTTTGAATTCTTTAAAAGTGGGTCATGGCTTAATGACCAGCAGAAAATGTGGGTCCCGGGGTGAGACCAGTTGAGAACCCCTGGTCTAGATGGTTCATAATGTAGCAGCAGATCAGAAATGTATTTTGGCCCTAAACCATCAAGTGCTTTATAAACCAACAGCAGTATTTTAAAATCTTTGACAGACAGGAAGCCAGTGTAGACATTGAACAGAAGATGCCCCAGAATGGAGCCTTGGGGAGCTCTGCATGTAATTTTTGTCTGCTCAGATGTGTAATTATCTATAGACACAAAGAACTCTCTGTCCTTTAAGTAGGATTCAAACCACTTCAGTACTGTGCCAGAAAGTCCCACCCAGTTTTCCAGTCTGTCTAGTAATATGTTGTGTTCAACTGTGTCAAATGCGGCACTAAGATCCAGTAATACTAATCTAAGTAGACAATCTGTTCTCCAGTTGCACACCTGGTTGTTACGAGGTTTGTTGTTAGTTCTCCCTTTCGTAGCTGTCCTTGGCTGTGTCCTACTAAGAACAGGGGTTGAAGAGTCACTCTGCCTGGATGGTAATGCATCCTCACTCACGTAGTACTGAGGAGGTCATAAAAATGTTGAAATATAGCAAATAGCCTACAATAGCTACAAAAAATTAGTCCCAGTGATTGATAAGTATCCAGGAGCTGCTGCTCATAGTTTATCTCAGAAGAAAAACAAGAATATCAGTAGAAAAAATGCAAGCGGAGGCGAGAGCAAGCAGAAAAGTGTCTGCACTGAGAGCAAGCGGAAGCCAAAGTACCAGTACACCAGTTTACCTGAATGTTCTTTAAGACTGTAGTCTGAGGTAGTTAGCTAGAGCTAGTTAGCTACATGTATCTAGCTGTTAGCTAGGGAAAATAAGTAATTGACTTGAGGTAGCCAGAGTTTGGCCAGAAGTAGCAGCATAGTTAGCCAGGAGAGAGAACCTGTAAGTGTAGACAAGGTCTCCTATGTTCAGTTACTGAAGTTACAGCTTGTTTGCTTGATAAGTGCAGTTAGCAAGGTTTAGTATACACAACAAGCCAGAAAGAGTTAGTTGGCAAGTGTTGAAAAGGGTAGTTAGCTAACTGACAACGCTGTCTGCACGGTGTATCTACACTACAGTATACACAACACTGTACTGGAAAATGTCTGAACTTTTTAAAGCCACACTGTGGAGGGTCTGAACTACTCGAACTACTAGCACACACAGCAGGACGTAGACCATGTGATACATACTAATTAATTTGGTATGATTGTGTTTAAAAGTATTTGGACCAACACAGTCTCTGTTTTGTCTTAGAGTTTTATCAGGGCGTATTATTGCTTCTTCATGTAAAGAGAAAGCGATCCTGAACTACGTGACAGACACAGGGTGTGATCAGGGTGCGACTCAATACAAACAAAGATCTTTTCACTGATGTTGCTGCTCTGCTGCTTTTGTTTTTTCTTCACTTGTGTTGAATAATATCCACCTCCAGTTGTTTTTCTCCTGTCAGTACAGTCTTGTTATTTGTGTGATCAGTATGTAGGTTCATTCTGACATCAGTAGAGTCTGCACAGTCCACACAGCTCATCTCTTCAGTCATGCAGTGTTGGCTCAGTCTACTGGTCACTACAGAAACTACCACCAACAGAGTTTATCACATATTCTTCATCATGTTTTGCATAAACAGTATTAGCAGTTGTTAGCGGCCATTAAGTCCCTGTATCAAAGGAGTGTGAGTCTGGTTCGCCAAGCCGGCAGTAAGTCGGACCTGTTCCCGGTGAGGGTTGGACTCCGCCAGGGCTGCCCTTTGTCACCAGTTCTGTTCATAACTTTTATGGACAGAATTTCTAGGCGCAGCTGGGTGGTGGAGGGGTTTGGGTTCGGTGGCGGGAGGATCTCGTTTCTGCTTTCTGCGGATGATGTGGTCCTCTTAGCGTCATCAGGCACCGACCTTCAGCTCTCAGAGTGTGAAGCTGCTGGGATGAAGATCAGCACCTCCAAGTCTGAGGCCATGGTTCTCAGCCGGAAACGGGTGGATTGCCCGCTCCGAGTCGGGGGGAAGGCCCTGCCTCAGGTGGAGGAGTTTAAGTATCTTGGGATCCTGTTCACGAGTGAGGGTAGGAAGGAACGGGAGATCGACAGGCAGATTGGGGCGGCGTCAGCAGTCATGCGGGCGCTGAATCGGTCCGTTGTGGTGAAGAGGGAGCTAAGCCGGAAGATGAAGCTCTCGATTTACCTGTCGGTCTACGTTCCAATCCTCACCTAGGGTCATGAGCTTTGGGTAATTACCGAAAGAACGAAGTCGCAAACCCAAGCAGCCGAAATGAGTTTCCTCCGCAGGGTGGCCGGGCCCAGCCTTAGAGATGGGGTGAGGAGCTCGGTCATCCGGGAGGGACTCGGAGTAGAGCCGCTGCTCCTCCGTGTCGAGAGGAGCCAGTTGAGGTGGTTCGGGCATCTGGTGAGGATGCCTCCTGGACGCCTCCCCGGGAAGGTGTTTTGGGCATGTCCAACGGGGAGGAGGCCTCGGGGCCGACCAAGGACACGCTGGAGGGATTATATCTCTCGGCTGGCCTTGGAACACCTCAGGATTCTCCCGGAGGAGCTGGTGGAAGTGGCTGGGGAGAGGGCTGTCTGGACCTCTTTGCTGAGGCTGCTGCCCCCGCGACCTGGATCCGAATGAGCGGGAGACGACGACGAGGAGTATTAATGGGTGGCATGGTGGTGCAGTGGTTAGCACTGTGGCCTCACAGCAAGAAGGTTCTAAGTTGGAACCCAGGTTTCACTTGCATGTTCTCCTCATGCCCAGAATGGAGCCTTGGGGAGCTCTGCATGTAATTTTTGTCTGCTCAGATGTGTCATTATCTATAGACACAAAGAACTCTCTGTCCTTTAAGTAGGATTCAAACCAGTTCAGTACTGTGCCAGAAAGTCCCACCCAGTTTTCCAGTCTGTCTAGTAATATGTTGTGTTCAACTGTGTCAAATGCGGCACTAAGATCCAGTAATACTAATACTGTGATTCTGCCATTGTCAGTGTTTAAGTGTATGTCATTGAAGACCTTAACAAGAGCAGTCTCAGTGCTGTGGTGTGGTAGAAATCCTGACTGAAAGACATCAAAACGGTTGTTTAGTGCCACAAAGTTGTTCAACTGTTGAAAAACAGCCTTTTCAATGATTTTATTTAAAAATGGGAGGTTTGATATGGGCCTATAGTTGTTCATTAATGAAAAGTGTAGATTGTTCTTTTTTAAGAGCGGTTCGATGACGGAAGTCAGACCATGTCTTTGGGAAAGCAGAATATTTTGGTGTTTTTACTGCATTTATGTACTGTGTTTAAATCTTTTACAGCACAGTCACCCAAAATCAGTTTGAGGCCCAGGCCTTAGCTTTCCCTGTAGCCTTTTACTTTCTGATTTACTCTCAGTCCATACCCTGCTATGTGAAGACGAGAGGTTATTCAGGTCATCAGACGGAGATCCAAGGTCCTGCAGCAGTGGAGACAATCTGTTCTCCAGTTGCACACTCGGTTGTTACGAGGTTTGTTGTTAGTTCTCCCTTTCGTAGCTGTCCTTGGCTGTGTCCTACTAAGAGCAGGGGTTGAAGAGTCACTCTGCCTGGATGGTAATGCATCCTCACTCACGTAGTACTGAGGAGGTCATAAAAATGTTGAAATATAGCAAATAGCCTACAATAGCTACAAAAAATTAGTCCCAGTGATTGATAAGTATCCAGGAGCTGCTGCTCATAGTTTATCTCAGAAGAAAAACAAGAATATCAGTAGAAAAAATGCAAGCGGAGGCGAGAGCAAGCAGAAAAGTGTCTGCACTGAGAGCAAGCGGAAGCCAAAGTACCAGTACACCAGTTTACCTGAATGTTCTTTAAGACTGTAGTCTGAGGTAGTTAGCTAGAGCTAGTTAGCTACATGTATCTAGCTGTTAGCTAGGGAAAATAAGTAATTGACTTGAGGTAGCCAGAGTTTGGCCAGAAGTAGCAGCATAGTTAGCCAGGAGAGAGAACCTGTAAGTGTAGACAAGGTCTCCTATGTTCAGTTACTGTAGTTACAGCTTTTTTGGTTGATAAGTGCAGTTAGCAAGGTTTATTATACACAACAAGCCAGAAAGAGTTAGTTGGCAAGTGTTGAAAAGGGTAGTTAGCTAACTGACAACGCTGTCTGCACGGTGTATCTACACTACAGTATACACAACACTGTACTGGAAAATGTCTGAACTTTTTAAAGCCACACTGTGGAGGGTCTGAACTACTCGAACTACTAGCACACACAGCAGGATGTAGACCATGTGATACATACTAATTAATTTGGTATGATTGTGTTTAAAAGTATTTGGACCAACACAGTCTCTGTTTTGTCTTAGAGTTTTATCAGGGCGTATTATTGCTTCTTCATGTAAAGAGAAAGCGATCCTGAACTACGTGACAGACACAGGGTGTGATCAGGGTGCGACTCAATACAAACAAAGATCTTTTCACTGATGTTGCTGCTCTGCTGCTTTTGTTTTTTCTTCACCTGTGTTGAATAATATCCACCTCCAGTTGTTTTTCTCCTGTCAGTACAGTCTTGTTATTTGTGTGATCAGTATGTAGTTCATTCAGGTTCATATCAGTAGAGTCTGCACAGTCCACACAGCTCATCTCTTCAGTCATGCAGTGTTGGCTCAGTCTACTGGTCACTACAGAAACCACCACCAACAGAGTTTATCACATATTCTTTGTCATATTTTGAATAAACAGTATTAATAGGTGGCATGGTGGTGCAGTGGTTAGCACTGTGGCCTCACAGCAAGAAGGTTCTAAGTTGGAACCCAGGTTTCGCTTGCATGTTCTCCTCATGCCTGAGTGGAAACCTATAGATACAACTCAGGGCTGAATCTGACAGATTCTTAGATTAAAAAAAGAAATCACTGGGCTTTTTTTATTTACAAATAATTTGTTCCATCCCATGATTAACAGTATGTCATATAAATCAGGAACCAATAACACAGACTGATTCCTACTGGTACTAACGACAGAGTAAGAACTGGGTATCTTAGATTTAGAATAAATAACTGCATCTGATGGAGAAGTGAGAAACCAAGATGAGAAGACGTCATGTCCTGTCCTGGACTGTCCGATAAGAGCCTGAACCCCTCTGATGCTGCAGCCTCAGTCACTGTGCTTCACCTGCACATAAAACTGAAAGCATCTTCCTCCAGCTTTATCTGACAGACAACCTCGACTGTATTATCACTGCAGAAATCCATGTTTGCCTTGATAGAAGTCTCTGATCTCACAGTGGAATGTTTTCTATGTTGAAGAGAATTTAATCATGAAATTATATAAATCAACCATGTTCATGTGCTTATCTTTGTTTCCTCTGATCTCTGTCTTTTATTTTACTTACCAATGAAACATGAAGTCTGTTCAGCAGGTAATTCCACATTGTTCAGCTGAGGATCTGTTGTGTCAGAGGTTATTGACCTCAGCAAAGCTCATAAATCCGTCAACATAACAGGTCACTTTCATTCTCCTGCTTGGTTAAATAGGCCTGACAGAGCCAGGAGGTGTGCTGGGTCTTTGTCCTGTTGAAAATTAAATGATGCTCTCACTAAGTGCAAATCAGGTGGGATGGCATGTGGCTGCAGAATGCTGTGGAAGTGATGCTGCACACCCTCCTCCATACTTCACGGTGGGAACCACACATGTCGACATACCATCCCTTTTCTCTTTTTCTGCGTATCAGAAGACACGGCGGTTAAAATAAAAAATCTGACATTTGGACTCATCAGACCAAAGTCCTGATCTCCACTGGTCTAATGTCCATTCTTTGTGTTCCTCAGGAGTGATTTCTTTGCAGCAGTTCGATGGTGAAGGCCTGAGTCTGTTGAGCTGCGTCTGCTACCCTGAGGTGCTGGTAATTGGTGATTATAACAACATTTGCATTATTATTCATTGGTTCTGCTATCATTGCTGCTGTTATTATTGATAACAGCATTAAACTTATGGTATACCTAAGGGTATTGGGTATAAAATACCCTTGACTTGAGTTGAATGACCTCTGACACAGCAGACTATCAGCTGAACAATGTGGAATGACCTGCTGAACAGACGTCATGTTCATTGGTAAGTAAAATAAAAGCTGGGGATCAGGTTAAACACAGATAAGCAACATGGTTGAGTTCTTTATATATATATATTCACTGATTAAATTCTCTTCTGCATAGAAAACCTTCCACTGTGAGATCAGAGACTTCTATCAAGGCAAAAAGCAAAGCAAAAGCAAAAGCAATCTGAGGAAACAGATTTCTGCAGTGATAATACAGTCGAGGTCGTCTGTCAGATAAAGCTGGAGGAAGATGCTTTCAGTTTTATGTGAAGGGTGAAGCACAGTGACTGAGGCTGCGGCATCAGAGGGGTTCAGAGTCCAGTGGACCGGATCACCAGATAGTCCAGGAGAGGACATAACGTCTTCTCTTCTTGGCTTCATTTCTTCACCTTCAGCCTTTTACTACGTCACCTGTGCCTCCACAAAAGACTCACAGCCTTAGGTCTACTACACCACAGACAGTCACCCCAATGGTGCCAGGTGATCCAGGGGTTTTCCCTGGAGCCCAGCCCAAGGCTCTTGTGTAAAGCTGCACACAAAATCCAGATGGAGCATTTTAGTCTGAATTTGACCATCCGTTCCGCTCATTTCAGCACTGACCAACCGGCATTATGGGTGTGTTGTACCAAGCTACAATAGTAGGCTACAGTCTGTTACCTGTGGTTGGCGTGGCTGTGTGTCAGTCAGAAAACAGTCGAACTGTTCGTTTGACTTCTCTTTAAATAGTTTCAGTGAAATCATGTGACCACAGAGAGCCCGCCCCTTCTGATATAAAACCTGTGAACACTGACTCCTCTCTGCTCTTCCTCCTCCTCAGCATCACAGAGCTCCCTGAACCAACAGCACAGGTAAGATCTCTGAAAACTTTAACAAAGTTTAAAGGGAAAGTTTTCAGACAGACTTTAATCACTCTTTAATGATGCTTAAACATGAGAGAAACTGAACATTTCTTTCATCATTTCACCAGATTTGTTTTTTCCTGCTGATCATTTTCCAAATCCTAATCTTTAGAACTTTCCCTCCTTACTCACAGCTGCTGGTTTCAGTTTGTTTCTATCAGAGACTGGACACAGAAAACTGCTGGTTACTTAATCTGAGCTTTTATCAACATCAAATAAAGGTGCATCTTATCTATTTTATCTTACATACAGCAGGGAGAGAGGCATGTAGAGACTTAAAAGCCTCTCCCCTTGGTTCTGGTTCTGGCAGAGTTCTGAACAGTCTGGAGTCCATTAAAAGAATTTTGGCTAAGACAAAAAAAGAAGAAATAAAAGCAGGCAAAAAGATCATAGTCAGTAAAGCTGCATGTTAATTTTTTTTAAGATCCTAAAGCAGACAAATAATATTTATTAAACAATTGAACTCAGCAAACGGATCAGTGTGTGCATGTGAGAGGTTACACTGCAGTGGGTGAACCGCACACCAGTGGTTCTTCATTCTGTTTTTAGATTTTCAGATACATAACTAATTAGACTCATTAGACTAAAATCAGCATAATGAGCACTGTACAGGTGTGTAAGACGTACACGTGAAATGATCCTTTAACATCTGGATGATAGATGTTATAATTTTGTTGAATCTTTTGATTGTGTAACTTATGTTTGTTACAGATGAATGAAGCTGTGATGAAGCTTTCCTGATATATTTTTAATATCTTCCAGACACCATCACATCTGTTTGATCCTCACAGCTGTCTGCATCCGGCATCACCATGGCAACACTGTGAGTAACATAATTAACCTTTAAAGCAATAAAGTCCTTAGACAAAGTCATGATTATATTATATATAATCATATAATGTATAAACTTCATTTTCATACAGTCTTGATGAAAAACATCTCATGTTGCTTCATGATACATGTTAAACATAATAAGTGAGAAAGTTCATGTTTAGGCTGATTAGTTGGACAGACTAACCCCAACACCGAACTGGGAGTCTGTTGACCTGCTAACTCTTAATTATTTTGTTTTTTGATTTCAAAACATTAAATTCCTCATTTTAAGCTTAACCACAGCTGCAGCGGCTCTTGTGCTGACAGTTCACACTATACCCTCTCCTAAGGAGCCACATTAGCATATCTAACATATTAGAGAATAGCTAGAAAACAAGGGGCCTTACTGGAAAATAGTTGAAGAAGCCTTGGATCGATGGATGGACAGGACCAAAAGGATGAAAAAGATTATTTTCAGTAGATTAAGATGATCTACTGATGATCTTTATTCGACACAGCAAGCGGATTACAAAATCTTTGAATATGTAAAATATTCAATCTAAAATTTGATTAACGATAAAACAATAACATGAAACTAGAAAATTCCAGGGAAATTTTGAGTGCCACGGGGGCTACTGCCGGGATGAGTACATGATTTATTTCCAGTGTTCAAAAGTCACCCTGATCATATTCTGGTTTTGAGAAATGTCTTGATATAAAAGACTCTGATATAAAACAATGTCACATCCCTCCATCATGTATTATGTGGGAAATATCTCATATTCTGTCTTGTTTTTTATTATAAAACAATAGGCAACATGTCTTCAAACTGGCATTTAAAGGGTTAAAATCCTGAAAACTAATAAACATTTGGTAGGTTTGAGCAGAACTGAAGTGGTTTAAGAGATTTATGCAAAAAAAGCAGAAAAAAATATTGATATATGATGATTTTATAGCATTTTCTTTGTGTGTCCTTTTTTGGACGCGAGGAACCCCAGAGGGTACAAAATGTGTTACCAGTGTATAATAGACCTGTAACAGTAGCTGACATTAGATTTTAAAAATATGTAAAAAAAGACACTTTCTTGCAGAAATCCATACCTTCAGCTGTAACACAGCCGAAATGATCAGCAAATCAAAAAAGGAAAGTAAAGAAAACGGCTAATGTAAAGCTAGCGGAGCTTGGAGAGTTGGTTATCTGGTTGCTAGGCGCAGGCACGCACACAGGTCAGGAGCTGCTGTTGCCATGGCAATGTGAAAATCTGCCCAGAATTTGGCTTCTACATGGCTTCAAACAACTGCGAATTATGAGAAAACCGTTACTTCTTTTCATAAACCGAAAAGACCGTGCCAGACACTGAAGCCAGAAGTTTCTACAGTCTCTATTTTATTCAGATATTCCTTAAAATGAGTGAGTAAGCTCAGTGCGAAGACAGAGAGAGATTCTTTTGAAAAAAAAAGACGATTACATTAGGTGTCAATGAGAGTGAGACAGGTATTGCTGCCGGACTCGGCACCCCCGTTTAAATTTTGTGCAGACCCTGCCTGTCAAAGTTACATTTTATGAATCCCAACAACTATGTCTACATTTTCAGAAAGAATTATTTGTCTCCTTTTTACGGTTTGGCCGTGAGCTCGAGTTAAAAATAGAAATAAAGGTTATTTTTTACTGCTTCACGCACTCTAGCCAACTGACGCTTTCACTCTAACTTTGAAGAAAAAGTGATTTGCACTCCTCCTTTGAGTGCTCACAGTTTGAAAAGTTTACATGTTATGTAAAAACAGTTCCTATCTTTTTGAGAGAGCAGAAGTTTTCCTCCGTTTTATAGTTTGAATCACATTTCTACGTGCAGGTATGAGAGAGCTGGGTGAATCAGCAAAAAGGTGCAATTTTGTAGAAAAAAGGTGGGTTTCTAAAGAAAATTCCAATGCATTCCTAATGCATTATTTATTCCCAGTTTTTTGGGAATAACTTTGGGAAAAATTGGAATTTTAACACCAAAAGTCATAGCACCCCTTGCGGGATCAAGACGCACGTTTTGATGTATATATTACCGGGGTTTTCTCAAAGCTGCGGGACGAGTTACGCGCCGAAATTTGGCGGAAGAATAATAAACCCGAAACAGAAGATTAATAGATGCCTCGGAGCTCTGCCCTGAGGCACTCCTCTCAGCTATTCTAGCTGTAGAGGAGTGCTTCGGAGCTGAGCACCCGTGGCACTAATTAAACTTAATCAAAATAAAAAACTATTAAATGAGATTAAAAATGATCAAAAACTAAATTTAAAAGTTAGAAATGTAAAAGAAGAAGAATCAAAAGACACTACAGATTCACAGCTCAATTCAAGTATATGCTAGATGAAAAATCCCCAAAACTGAGTGATAGTAGAAAACAATCTCTCAACAGATAAATCTCCAAACAATCCTGAAATCTCCCTCACCTTCAGAAGTACACCTCCATTAATACTCTTGGTCTGTGCCAGGTGGTGTGGAAAACCAGAACAGTTGGCCTTTCTCAAAGCCTAAAAACCTCCATTAGCTACAGCTGGACTATTGACCTTGATCAGGGGAGAGATTTCAGTCACCAGTGGGGTTATCCATCGAAGACTTGGGTAAACAGGGAAAGAGGTTCGGTTTTTGAAGGATCAGTCTGGGGATGGCAGGGGGGGTTGGAGGATGAATGGGAGCAGAGAGAGTGGTAAAAGCACAGATTGGTACCCCTGCCAAAAGGTGGACCTCTCACCAAAATTCCTTGGGGTGGGAGTAGCCTATAACTCCACAGGCCACTCTGTCCCACCGGATGGACTGGAGTAGTAAGACAGTAAAGAAAACATGCTAGTGGCAAAGAGCTCCCATTTTTGTAGATTAAACTTCAGGTAAGGTGGGTAGCCAGGCACCTGACATATCCTGATAAAGCAGATACCATACCCATGTTATGGGTGCGGAGAGGTCACTGAGTTTTTCCCCATCCGTATTACATAACAAAGCATCACCTGGGTTGAGGAGGCTGATTAGGGAACAATGATGAGGAGGTTCCCTGTTGCATGACAGATTTGGTTGAAGCTGTTGAAGACAGCAGGAAAGGGACAGATGGAGTACGAGCATGGGGAGGATCTTCAGTTGAGTGCAGTGAGACGGGGCTCAGCATTGCCATCAGCTCTTAGTAGTAGTCTTGTTTGTCATCGGAGTTGTCGGGAGCAGCATATGCTGGTCCTGCAAGTCGATCAAGCCCTGACTCTGTAGGTCCCGGCCCAACAGCCAGAGGTGGGGCTACCTCCGTTCCATTTTTCCAGCAGAGGCGTTGAGACAAACTTGCAGCATCTCTTCGCCTACACAGGTGAACCAGCTCCACTGGGGTCCCGTAAGGTCTGTGATCCTCCCCAATGTGAGCAAAGGGGTGAGACAGCACATTATTGACATATGCCCAGAGCCAAACCCAAACCAAGTCGGGTTCCTCTCATGGTCTGCAGCTAGCCGACAACACCTCAACCCCCTACTGGTGCCTCGGTTTCACATCCTGTCCTAGGTCATTGTTGAAGAAGAAAACATTGTTCCACCAGGAGTGAAGCAAGTTAAGGTTCCCCAAAAAGGGCCAAATAATTTCGTAGGTCCCCATCAAGTTTGTGTTGAAGGTTTCTGACAGTAAGGTAATTGAGGAATCAAGCTTAACATAATTTGTCAGTCCCATTATGGCCTTCATCAATAACATCAATTGGCTTGAAGTAAATGCCAGCTGACTCACCAGCTCCCTCATATTTAGGGCCCCTAAGACAAACATTTGAAGTAGGTGCAAGGTCCAATACTTAATATGCAAAAATTTTAATCTCTCAAATGTTGGATACATTGACAGATCTGGTGCAGGGTACACCAAGTCTCTCACAAGTTTGACTTCTTATATAGTATTTTGCTCTAGAGGAATGTAATTAACAGGTATTGACTAAGAGACCTTCACCTCTGTGTGGCACCTTCTGTTACTTTTATTACTTTCAACCCCACAGGGGGTCTGTAACTAAAGTCTCTAACAGATGTAGACAAACCGACAGTCACAAATATAATAATAAAGTCCAGACATGTACTGGATCATTTGGTGTCCTGCTCACCCCAAATGTCAGCAGTTCACCCAAGGCAAACATTACTCACATATTAAAGCCAAAGTTGTATACATGCAAAACAATTAATACCTTACACAATATTATTTAATATATGCTTTAATCTGCCAAAATAAGGCTCCTGAAGTGTTTGAAAAACCACCCCTACATATAAGATTTAAAAGTGTAGTGAGCAAATTCTCTATTTCCTCTACAGGTTCAGAAACGTCTCATCCAAATACAAGGACATCATCTCCAAAAGTACTCAGATCAGTTCAGGATCTCCTACTGTCTACCAGCTGACAACAAAGAAAGAGGCGTTTGGAACTATGACCAAAGTGACTGTTGGTGAGAAAAATCATAATAATGAAAACAAAACCATCTTACTTGTTGGTGAAACAGGAACAGGGAAATCTTCTCTGATCAACACTCTGGTCAACTACGCCATGGGAGTGAAGTTTAAAGACAACATCTGGTTTGAGATCGTTGAGAGAGAGACGAGAAGTCAGACACAAAGTCAGACATCAGATGTGATCGTGTACGAGATCTTTAACTTTAAAGAAAAAACTCTGCCCTACTCTCTGACCATCATTGATACTCCTGGATATGGAGACACCAGAGGGATTGAACTTGATGTCATTGTCAGTCACAGATTATTTGACTTGTTCAGTTCAGAAAATGGAGTTCATGAAATTAATGCAGTGGGTCTGGTGATGAAGGCGACAGAGAACCGACTGAGTGACCGATTGAAGTACGTCTTTGATTCAGTGATTTCTCTGTTTGGAAGAAATGTGGAGGAGAACATCGTCGCTCTCATCACTCACTCACCTGGAAGAACACCTAAAAATGCTCTCAAAGCTCTTGAAGATGCAAAAATCAAATGTGCCAGAAATGAGAAGAATCAACCTGTTCACTTCCTGTTTGATAACTGCCAAAATGAAGACCGAACAGAGGACATAAAGACAGCTTTAGAAAGTGCATGGGACTTAACAAATGAAAAAATGCGTAAATTCATACACTTTCTGGAGACATCCAGACCTCAAAAGCTGGTTTCAACAGTTGAAGTGTTGCAGTCACGCATCAAGCTGGCAGCCTGCATCCACAACCTGCAAGACAGAATCAAATTGATTGAACTGAAACAGAAAGAAATCAAACAGACTCGAGAAGTTGTGAAGAAACATGAAAAAGAGATGATGAAGAATGAGAAGTTCATTGTAGACATTGATGAGGCCTACAAAGAGAAAGAAACTACTGAGGGTGGGAGACGTTGGTTGTTTTTTTCTGAAGGAGCTGTTTGCTGTACTGTCTGTGAAGAGACCTGTCACTACCCATGCACCCTGGCCCGGACGCCCAAACGCTGTAAAATCATGGAACGTGGCCACTGCATTGTTTGTACCAATAGGTGTCCTGTATCGGCTCATGTCAAACAAAACTGGAGGTTTGTGAACAAGACAAAGAAAGTTCAGAAGACTGAAAAACAGATGAAAGAGAAGTATGAAAAGAACAAGTCACAAAGTGATAATAAGTCGAGCCTCTTGGAAAACCTAGAGAGGGAAATGAGAGAGCTGACGGCAGAGAAGACTCAGTGGCTTGAAGAGGCCTACCGACATGTCGTCAGACTGGATCAGATCGCCCTGAATGTGGATTCAGTGTCCACCCATGTCCACTTGGACTTCCTGACTGAGAAGATGAAGGATAGTGGAGACACAGAGAAGGTCCGGAAATTGGTGGAGATGAAAATTCGAGTTGACAGAAGAGTCCCTGCAGCCCTGCGGTTCGTGTACGTGAAGATAATGTCAGCTGGGAGAGGACTTAAAGATGTCTTTTACGTGACAGGTCAGACAGGTGTGTAGTGTTCATACAAACATCGCAACAGTTAATTCAATACAATTCTTTTAACTGTGATGTTGATTTAAGAAAGAAATGTAATCACTTTTTGATATCTTAAATATCATGTAAATAAGAAGCCTGAGGCCTCATTTATCAACACTGTGCATGCTCATTCACAGAATCCAATTTATCAGTTTCTTGTGCTTGAAAAAGTTCTGTAATGTAATGTTGATGGTGTGGCAACCAAAGAAGCCTGGAGACATAGAACACAATTTCCAGTGACGATGAAGGAGCACATGTACAGTAGAATGATGGTATGTAAAAGTTTAGTTAGTGTGTAAAAGTACAATTAATATGTAAAGTTAAAGTTAATGTGTAAAAGTACACACAGTACTGTGATAATAAGCAGAGTGAACTGGGAGCTCCCAGCTCTTCTTTAAATGGAGTGACGCCCCCTGGTGTTCAGGGCTCAGTACAACAGCCCCTCCCTCCCTGATCTCAGTCAGACTGTGTTGAACATTTATTTCTCTGAAGGTTTCTAATGTTGTCAGTGATTGAGGCTGTGATTTATTGTGATGTTGCTCATGTTGACACAGTGTCAGTAAACTGGTGGTGGGACAGTAACATGTCACTGACCTGATGTATAAAGATCATTAGAATCAGTTTGTACAGACGATGTTACAGACACTGAACTCAGACACAGTGTAGAAATATTCTGAATCCAGAGTTTCTGAAGAGTCCACTCATGAAATCTGACCCACTTTGGTTTCTTCATGTGTCTTCCTGCTTGGAATGACTAGTTCACATCTGTCAGACCACAGAAACATCTGGATCCTCTAATGTTGGACTTTATCTGTGAAGCAGCCATATTTGATGAAATCACGTCCTGATTGATGCAGTTTTCTGTGAATCCTGAATAAAATCTGCTTGATGAAAAGAGTTTGATCAGAGTCTTCACTGGATCATCAGCTGCTTTTTCAGTCTGTTGAAGCTTCTGCTGAACTTTATTCAATAAATGTCTGTTTGTCTTTGTTCCTGAAACACTTTGACTTTATTGTGATTGAACAGAGAAACACACTCCACCATTAGAGCTGATGTTTCATCAGAGCGTCATGAAGAAGGTGTGATGAACTCTGTTGCTGCTGGTTTGTGTAGTGACCACTAGATGGAGCCAACACTAGCTGACTGAAGGGATGATGCTGTGTGGACTGAGCTGACTCAACTGATCTGATGTAAAGTTCACTGTCTCCAGGAAACAGCTCTGCACAGACTGTCGACCTGCTGTGGACTTCAAATGACAAGATTTAATGTCTGAGGTCATTAAATATATTTGACTCTCCGTAACAAAGATGTAGGTTTGGTTGTAGGAGTGAGAGGACACGATGACCTCAGAGCTTCTACAAAAGTAATGATATTCAACTTAATTTCATCATTGTATAAATGTAGATCATCTAGCAAAAATAATTGCTTTTCATGTTTTCCATGATAATAATGTTCCAGCACGGCAAAGATTATTCAACCAAAGGTTCAGGTTAGTCAGAGGAGGCGAGAGGACAGAGGACAGGAAATGAGGTTTCCTGAACTTGACTTAATATTTCTCTCATCACAGGGATGATCGGAACAGGAGACATTTGTCCACAGTGTTGTAAAGGCTGTTCTCAGGTCAAAATGTTCCTTCACATGTTTAGTGTGTGTTCTGTCAGTGTTGCATGTTCATCATTTAGAGCTTTTTAAAATGCCAGTCAGCTGTTTGTGTTCTCCGCTGTTCCTGAATGTGAAGCACTTCTAAAACATCTGACGTCAGCTGATTCCCAGTTGAGGGGCCTCATCCCTCAGAGGTCGCGGTCTATGAAGGTGTGACCTTCGACGCCGCTGCAGACCGTGAAGGCTGAGCTGAAATGAGACGGTCTAGTCGCACCGCTGTGACACAATCAGTCTTCATGCAGCCTCTGAAGGACGCCTACATTTGAACTGTTGTTTTAATTGAATGATTTATTATATAATTATTATTATTGGTTTTTATCTTTTATGTTTGTGAGTCTGAAAAAAAGCTTGAATGGTCACATTCACTACAGATTGTTACATCATAATCACCAAATAATAAGATGTAATTTCCCTGATACTTTGAGATAAAAAATTGTTGTTGATTATATAAAAATGTTTGACATGTCAACATAAATCTTTGAATACGTTTTATTTCTGTCTTTACCAAAGAGCTGTAACTGTTTCTGCTCTGTCTTTGATTGATGATCAGTTCCATTATGTTTATAGAAGGATAATCTGTAATTAAATATAAACTCAATCACTTTTATCTGAAAATACAGAGGTCATACACTGAGACGATTCTGTCCACCAATCATAAGTCTCTGTTCATCTGTCCATCAACTCAACAAGTCTTCAGTGTGAAGCTGAAGAAGAGGAGGACTTCACTCTCATGTTTCCTGGTTTACCAACCACATTCACACAGGACGATCTGATTTACAGCCTTTAACATGAAATCATCAGTGATTTATTCACACAGCTTCCACTGTTTATTTATTATTATTTATTATCACATTGTTCACTTCCCACTGTACGTTTCATAATAAAGCGTTTTAACGTGAAGGCGTGAAGTTTTATACAAAGGCCTTTTTAGACGCACGTGTTGTTGTTTTTGTTGTTGTTGTTGATTATGATTTGAATTAAACTTTTTAAACAGCGGCTCATTTTCCCGGGAGTCTGCGCTATCTGTTAGTTTATTATGACTCCTCATGTGTCTGAACGCGGGCACAGCCAATCACAGCAAAGAACAGAGGGTCTCCATGGTGACCGCGAGTCGTTTGGGGAAGGGCTGCCTGGGTGTGAGACTTCCAGCGGAAGATAGAAACATTAAAGGGTTTTTTCGGTGAGTTCCCGCCTCTCTCTAATTGATCATGAGTGACGGTCGTGTTCAGAACGAACGCATCGGTGTTCGGCTGTTCGTGTTCTATGGTTCCATTCGTGTTCTATGGTTCTGCCAGCTTCCTGCTTTCCGGCGACGCTGCAGACCGGGGGGGGGGGGGGGGGGGGGGGGGGTGACGACGCTGATCCTTTACTGATATAAAATGATGTATTAAGAGTCAGTTCTGAAACTGTGGCTCATTTCAAACTGTGTTCAAAGTCAGCGCTCAGACAGGAAGTGACGTCAGGATGTTTGGAGACCTGCTGTTTATTAATGACAATGATGCATAATGACTGTTGTAGCTGGTATAATACTTCCATAATAACACTTTTATATAAACACAGTGCACAGTGACAATCATTGACTTTTAATATCGAAAGACCATTTGATTATTAATCTGAAAGTAGCTTCACATTCACAGTCACTGTTACAGGTTTCACAGCATACAACTAACTGGAAAGTGAAAGAGGAGTGAAAACAACACTGAGCTGTTCATATGAAGCTCAAGTGTTAAAGCTGGAGGTGTTGTCAAGGTAACGACGTCTCAAACAGGACAGACTGTATCATTCACACCGTGGCTGTTGATATCTTCTTCACCTGACGTGATGACCTGCCGGAAAGTTCAGGGGCGGAGCCTGAAACGACTGCAGTCAGGTTGGACACAATCGAAGCACCTGGTGGAGAGTAACTCAGAAAAGTGAAGGCACCTTGTTCCCGCGAGATTTTAATGTCATGTGACATGGTCACGTTATGCCTTTATATGCCTTGATATACTATGACTTTTGATGATGACATTTTTAAGCCTTTTTATGCCTTACTATACTATAAAGTTTTTATAACTTTTGACGCCTTACTATATAATGACGTTTTTTATGACTTTTTATGCCTTTTCATGCCTTGCTATACTATGACTTTTGATGCCTTAGTATATAATGACATTTTTATTACTCTTTATGCATTACTATATAATGATGTTTTTATTACTCTTTATGCCTTACGATACTATGATTCTTTTACTTTTTATGCCTTACTATACTATAAAGTTTTTATGATTTTTATGCCTTCCTATACTGAGTTTTTTTTGTGACTTTTTATCCATTACTATACTATGATTTTTTTATGCCTTACTATACAATGAGGTTTTTATTTATACTTATGCTTTATTATACTATGACTTGTTATACCTGACTATAATATAACGTTTTTATGACTTTTATGCCTTACAATACTATTTACTATTTATGACTTGTTGTAGTATGACGTTTTTAATGACTTTTTATGCCTTACTATACTGTCGCTTTTATGACATTTTACGACTAACTATACTATGACGTTTGACGCCTTCCTATACTTTCAACTTTTTATGCCTTACTATACTATGACTTTTTATGCCTTACTTTACTATGTCGTTTTTATGACTTTTTATGCCTTACTATACTATGACGTTTTTATGATTTTTTATACCATACCATACTATGACGTTTTTATGATTTTTTATGCCTTACTATACTATGACTTTTTATGCCTTGTTATACTATGACTTTTTATGACATACCATATTATATCGTTTTATAAGGTTTTCATGACTTTTTTGCCTTACTATACTATTACTGTTTATGCTCTACTTTATTATGAGGTTTTTATATCTTTTCATGCCTTACTATACTATGACATTTTTTTGGCTTTCTATGCCTTACTTTACTATGACCTTTTTTTTACTTTCTATGCCTTAATTTACTAGGACCTTTTTTTGACTTTTTATGCCTTACTATAATGTAACTTTTTATGCTTTAATATAATATAACGTTTTTATGAGTTTTTATGCCTTACTATACTATGACGTTTTTATGACTTTTTATGCCTTACTATACTATTACTTTTTATGCTTTAATATAATATAACGTTTTTATGAGTTTTTATGCCTTACTATACTATGACGTTTTAATGATTTTTTTATGCCTTACTATACTATGACTTTTTATGCCTTACTATACTATGACGTTTTTATGACTTTTTATGCCTTACTATAATATAACTTTTTATGCCGTACTATACTATGACTTTTTATGACTTTTTATGCCTTACTATAATATAACTTTTAATGCCTTACTATACTGTGAAGTTTTTGTGACTTTTTATGCCCTACTATAATTTAACTTTTTATGCCTTACCATACTGTGACGTTTTTATGACTTTTTATGCCTTACTATACTATGTCGTTTTTATGACTTTTTATGCCATACTATACTATGACTTTTTATGCCTTGCTATACTATGACGTTTTTGTGACTTTTTAAGCCATACTATACTATGACAATTTTATGACTTTTTATGCCTTACTATAATATAACTTTTTATGCCTTACTATACTATGACTTTTTATGTCTTTTTATGCCATAATATACTGTGACGTTTTTATGATTTTTTATGCCTTACTATACTATGACTTTTTATGCCTGACTATACTATGTCGTTTTTATGACTTTTTATGCCTTACTATACTATGACTTTTTATGCCTTACTTTACTATGTCGTTTTTATGACTTTTTATGCCTTACTATACTATGACATTTTCATGAGTTTTTATGCCTTACTATACTATGACTTTTTATGCCTGACTATACTATGTCGTTTTTATGACTTTTTATGCCTTACTATACTATGACTTTTTATGCCTTACTTTACTATGTCGTTTTTATGACTTTTTATGCCTTACTATACTATGACATTTTCATGAGTTTTTATGCCTTACTATCCTATGACGTTTTTATGACTTTTTATGCCATACTATACCATGACGTTTTTATGACTTTTTATGCCTTACTATACTATGACGTTTTATGCCATGCTATACTATGACGTTTTTATGACTTTTTATGCCATGTTATACTACTTCATTTTTATGACTTTTTAAGCCTTACTATACTATGACTTTTTATGCCATGCTATACTATGATGTTTTTATGACTTTTTAAGACTTACTATACTATGACTTTTTATGCCATGCTATACTATGACGTTTTTATGACTTTTTATGCCTTACTATACTATGACTTTTTATGATTTTTTATTCCTTACTATCCTATGATGTTTTTATGACTTTTTATGCCTTACTATACTATGACGTTTTTATGATTTTTTATGCCTTACTATACTATGACTTTTTATGATTTTTTATTCCTTACTATCCTATGATGTTTTTATGACTTTTTATGCCTTACTATACTATGACGTTTTTATGATTTTTTATGCCTTACTATAATATGTTGTTTTTATGACTTTTTATGCCTTACTATCCTATGACGTTTTTATGACTTTTTATGCCTTACTATACTATGACTTTTTATGCCATGCTATACTATGACGTTTTTGTGACTTTTTAAGCCTTACTATACTATGACGTTCTTACGACATTTTATGCCTTACTATGCTATGACTTTTTATGCCATACTATACCATGACGTTTTTATGACTTTTTATGCCTTACTATACTATGACGTTTTATGCCATGCTATACTATGACGTTTTTATGACTTTTTATGCCATGTTATACTACTTCATTTTTATGACTTTTTAAGCCTTACTATACTATGACTTTTTATGCCATGCTATACTATGATGTTTTTATGACTTTTTAAGACTTACTATACTATGACTTTTTATGCCATGCTATACTATGATGTTTTTATGACTTTTTAAGACTTACTATACTATGACGTTTTTATGACTTTTTATGCCTTACTATACTATGACGTTTTTATGATTTTTTATGCCTTACTATACTATGACTTTTTATGATTTTTTATTCCTTACTATCCTATGATGTTTTTATGACTTTTTATGCCTTACTATACTATGACGTTTTTATGATTTTTTATGCCTTACTATAATATGTTGTTTTTATGACTTTTTATGCCTTACTATCCTATGACGTTTTTATGACTTTTTATGCCTTACTATACTATGACTTTTTATGCCATGCTATACTATGACGTTTTTGTGACTTTTTATGCCTTACTATCCTATGACGTTCTTACGACATTTTATGCCTTACTATGCTATGACTTTTTATGCCATGCTATACTATGACGTTTTTATGACTTTTTATGCCTTACTTTACTATGTCGTTTTTATGACTTTTTATGCCATGCTATACTATGACGTTTTTATGACTTTTTAAGCCTTACTATACTATGACTTTTTATGACTTTTTATGCCTTACTATAGTATGACTTTCTGTGCCTTACTTTACTATGTCGTTTTTATGACTTTTTATGCCTTACTATAATATGTTGTTTTTATGACTTTTTATGCCATACTATACTATGACGTTTTTGTGACTTTTTATGCCTTACTATAGTATGACGTTTTTATGACTTTTTATGCCTTACTATACTATGACTTTTTATGCCATGCTATACTATGACGTTTTTGTGACTTTTTAAGCCTTACTATACTATGACGTTTTTATGACTTTCTATGCCTTACTATCCTATGACGTTTTTTTTTTTTTAAAGATATGTTTTTGGGCTTTTGTGCCTTTATTGGACAGGATAGTGGAGAGAGACAGGAAATGAGGAGGCAGAGAGAGGGGGAATGACATGCAGTAAAGGCCGTCCGATGCGGGACTCGAACCGGGGCCAACTGCAGCGAGGACTGTAGCCTCTACACATGGGGCGCCTGCTTAGACCACTACGCCACACGACGCCCCTCCTATGACGTTTTTATGACTTTTTATGCCATACTATACTATGACGTTTATATGACTTTTTATGCCTTACTATGCTATGACTTTTTATGCCATGCTATACTATGACGTTTTTATGACTTTTTATGCCTTACTTTACTATGTCGTTTTTATGACTTTTTATGCCATGCTATACTATGACGTTTTAATGACTTTTTAAGCGTTACTATACTATGACTTTTTATGACTTTTTATGCCTTACTATAGTATGACTTTTTATGCCTTACTTTACTATGTCGTTTTTATGACTTTTTATGCCTTACTATAATATGTTGTTTTTATGACTTTTTATGCCATACTATACTATGACGTTTTTGTGACTTTTTTATGCCTTACTATACTATGACGTTTTTATGATTTTTTATGCCTTACTATACTATGACTTTTTATGCCATGCTTTACTATGTCGTTTTTATGACTTTTTATGCCTTGCTATACTATGACGTTTTTATGACTTTTTATGCCTTACTATCCTATGACGTTTTTTTTTTTTTAAAGATATGTTTTTGGGCTTTTGTGCCTTTATTGGACAGGATAGTGGAGAGAGACAGGAAATGAGGAGGCAGAGAGAGGGGGAATGACATGCAGTAAAGGCCGTCCGATGCGGGACTCGAACCGGGCCAACTGCAGCGAGGATGTAGCCTCTACACATGGGGCGCCTGCTTAGACCACTACGCCACACGACGCCCCTCCTATGACGTTTTTATGACTTTTTATGCCATACTATACTATGACGTTTATATGACTTTTTATGCCTTACTATGCTATGACTTTTTATGCCATGCTATACTATGACGCTTTTATGATTTTTTATGCCTTACTATACTATGACTTTTTATGCCTTACTATACTATGACGTTTTTATGATTTTTAATGCCTTACTATAATTTGTTGTTTTTATGACTTTTTATGCCTTACTATACTATGACGTTTTTGTGACTTTTTATGCCTTACTTTACTATGACGTTTTTATGACTTTTTATGCCTTACTATACTATGACTTTTTATGCCATGCTATACTATGACGTTTTTGTGACTTTTTAAGCCTTACTATACTATGACGTTCTTATGACATTTTATGCCTTACTATGCTATGACTTTTTATGCCTTACTATACTATGACTTTTTATGCCATGCTATACTATGACGTTTTTGTGACTTTTTAAGCCTTACTATGCTATGACTTTTTATGCCTTACTATACCTTGTCGTTTTTATGACTTTTTATGCAATAATATATTATGTCGTTTTTATGACTTTTTATGCCTTGCTATACTATGACTTTTTAAGCTTTACTATACCTTGTCGTTTTTATGACTTTTTATGCCGTACTATACTATGACGTTTTTATGACTTTTTATGCCTTACTATACTATGACTTTTTATGCCTTACTTTACTATGTCGTTTTTATGACTTTTTATGCCTTACTATACTATGACGTTTTTATGATTTTTTATACCATACCATACTATGACGTTTTTATGATTTTTTATGCCTTACTATACTATGACTTTTTATGCCTTACTATACTATGACGTTTTTATGATTTTTTATTCCTTACTATCCTATGATGTTTTTATGACTTTTTATGCCTTACTATACTATGACGTTTGTATGACTTTTTATGCCATACTATACTATGACTTTTTATGCCATGCTATACTATGACGTTTTTATGATTTTTTATGCCTTACTATACTATGACTTTTTATGCCTTACTATACTATGACGTTTTTATGATTTTTAATGCCTTACTATAATTTGTTGTTTTTATGACTTTTTATGCCTTACTATACTATGACGTTTTTATGACTTTTTATGCCTTACTTTACTATGACGTTTTTATGACTTTTTATGCCTTACTATACTATGACTTTTTATGCCATGCTATACTATGACGTTTTTGTGACTTTTTAAGCCTTACTATACTATGACGTTTTTATGACTTTTTATGCCTTACTATACTTATGACTTTTTATGCCTTACTATACTATGACTTTTTTTGCCATGCTATACTATGACGTTTTTGTGACTTTTTAAGCCTTACTATACTATGACGTTCTTATGACATTTTATGCCTTACTATGCTATGACTTTTTATGCCTTACTATACCTTGTCGTTTTTATGACTTTTTATGCAATAACTATATTATGACGTTTTTATGACTTTTTATGCCTTGCTATACTATGACTTTTTAAGCGTTACTATACTATGACGTTTTTATGACTTTTTATGCCATACTATACTATGACGTTTTTATGACTTTTTATGCCTTACTATACTATGACTTTTTATGCCTTACTTTACTATGTCGTTTTTATGACTTTTTATGCCTTACTATACTATGACGTTTTTATGATTTTTTATACCATACCATACTATGACGTTTTTATGATTTTTTATGCCTTACTATACTATGACTTTTTATGCCTTACTATACTATGACTTTTTATGCCTTACTATACTATGACGTTTTTATGATTTTTTATGCCTTACTGTACTTTGACTTTTTATGCCATGCTATACTATGCCGTTTTTATGACTTTTAATGTCATGTTATACTACTTCGTTTTTATGACTTTTTAAGACTTACTATACTATGACTTTATATGCCTTACTATACTATGACTTTTTATGCCTTACTATACTATGACGTTTTTATGATTTTTTATGCCTTACTATAATATGTTGTTTTTATGACTTTTTATGCCTTACTATACTATGACTTTTTATGCCATACTATACTATGTCGTTTTTATGACTTTTTATGCCTTACTATACTCTGACTTTTAATGACATGCTATACTACTTCGTTTTTATGACTTTTTATGCCTTGCTATACTATGACGTTTTTATGACTTTTAATGCCTTACTATAATATAACTTTTTATGCCTTACTATAATATGACGTTTTTATGACTTTTTATCCGTTACTATACTATGTCGTTTTTATGAGTTTTTATGCCATCCTATACAATGACGTTTTTATGACTTTTTATGACATAATATACTATGTCATTTTTATGACTTTTTATGCCATGCTATACTATGGCGTTTTTATGACTTTTAATGCCATGCTATACTACTTCGTTTTTATGACTTTTTAAGCCTTACTATACTATGACTTTTTATGCCATGCTATACTATGCCGTTTTTATGACTTTTAATGTCATGTTATACTACTTCGTTTTTATGACTTTTTAAGACTTACTATACTATGACTTTTTATGCCTTACTATACTATGACTTTTTATGCCTTACTATACTATGACGTTTTTATGACTTTTTATGCCATACTATAATATGTTGTTTTTATGACTTTTTATGCCTTACTATAGTATGACTTTTTATGCCATACTATACTATGACGTTTTTATGACTTTTTATGCCTTGCTATACTATGACGTTTTTATGACTTTTTATGCCATACTATACTATGTCGTTTTCATGACTTTTTATGCCTTGCTATACTATGACGTTTTTATGACTTTTTATGCCATACTATACTATGACGTTTTTATGCCATACTATACTATGACGTTTTTATGACTTTTTATGCCTTGCTATACTTTGTCGTTTTTATGAGTTTTTATGCCATCCTATACTATGACTTTTTATGACTTTTTATGACATAATATACTATGTCATTTTTATGACTTTTTATGACTTTTTATGCCATACTATACCATGACGTTTTTATGATTTTTTATGCCATGCTATACTACTTCGTTTTTATGACTTTTTATGCTTACTATACTATGACTTTTTATGCCATGCTATACTATGACGTTTTTATGACTTTTTATGCCTTCCTATCCTATGTCGTTTTTATGACTTTTTATGCCATACTATACTATGACGTTTGTATGACTTTTTATGCTTACTATTCTATGACTTTTTATGCCTTACTATACTATGTCGTTTTTATGACTTTTTATGCCATTACTATACTATGTCGTTTTTATGATTTTTTATGCCTTACTATACTTTGACTTTTTATGCCTTACTATACTATGACGTTTTTATGACTTTTTATGCCTTACTATACCTTGTCGTTTTTATGACTTTTTATGCCATACTATACTATGACGTTTGTATGACTTTTTATGCCATACTATACTATGACTTTTTATGCCTTACTCTACTATGACGTTTTTATGATTTTTTATGCCTTACTATAATATGTTGTTTTTATGACTTTTTATGCCTTACTTTACTATGACTTTTTATGCCATACTATACTATGTCGTTTTTATGACTTTTCATGCCTTACTATCCTATGATGTTTTTATGACTTTTTATGCCTTACTATGCTATGACTTTTAATGCCATGCTATACTACTTCGTTTTTATGACTTTTTATGCCTTGCTATACTATGACGTTTTTATGACTTTTTATGCCATACTATACTATGGCGTTTTTATGACTTTTTATGCCTTACAATACTATGACGTTTTTTGATTTTTTATGCCTTACTAACTATGACGTTTTTATGATTTTTTATGCCTTACTCTACTATGTCGTTTTTATGATTTTTTATGCCTTGCTATACTATGACGTTTTTTATGACTTTTTATGCCATACTATACTATGACGTTTTTATGACTTTTTATGCTTACTATACTATGACGTTTTTTATACGGCTTATGCCTACTATACTATGGCGTTTTTATGACTTTTTATGCTATACTATGACGTTTTTATGACTTTTTATGCCTTACTGTACTATGACTTTTTATGCCATAATATACTATGACGTTTTTATGACTTTTTATGCCTTACTATAACTATGACTTTTTATGACTTTTTAAGCCTTACTATACTATGTTGTTTTTATGACTTTTTATGCCTTACTATACTATGACTTTTTATGCCATGCTATTACTATGACGTTTTTGTGACTTTTTAAGCCTTACTATACTATGACGTTTTTATGACTTTTTAAGCCTTACTATAATATAACTTTTTATGACTTTTTATGCCTTACTATACTATGACGTTTTTATGACTTTTTATGCCATACTATACTATGACGTTTTTATGACTTTTTATGCCTTACTATACTATGACTTTTTATGACTTTTTATGCCTTACTATACTATGACTTTTTATGCCTTACTATACAATGACGTTTTTATGACTTTTTATGCCTTACTATACTATGACTTTTTATGCCTTACTATACTATGACGTTTTTATGATTTTTTATGCCTTACTATATTATGACTTTTTATGCTTACTATACTATGTCGTTTTTATGACTTTTTATGCCATGCTATACTATGACTTTTTATGCCATGCTATACTATGACGTTTTATGCCTTTTTAAGCCTTACTATACTATGACGTTTTTATGACTTTTTAAGCCTTACTATAATATGTTGTTTTTATGACTTTTTATGCCATGCTATACTATGACGTTTTTTTGATTTTTTATGCCTTACTATACTATGACGTTTTATGCCATGCTATACTATGACGTTTTTATGACTTTTTATGCCTTACTGTACTATGACTTTTTATGCCATAATATACTATGACGTTTTTATGACTTTTTATGCCTTACTGTACTATGACTTTTTATGCCTTACTATACTATGACGTTTTTATGATTTTTTATGCCTTACTATACTATGACTTTTTATGCCATACTATACTATGTCGTTTTTATGATTTTTTATGCCACACTATACTATGACGTTTTTATGACTTTTTATGCCTTACTATCCTATGACGTTTTTATGACTTTTTATGCCATACTATACTATGTCGTTTTTATGACTTTTTATGCCATAATATACTATGACGTTTTTATGACTTTTTATGCCTTACTGTACTATGACTTTTTATGCCTTACTATACCATGACGTTTTTATGATTTTTTATGCCTCACTATAATATGTTGTTTTTATGACTTTTTATGCCTTACTATACTATGACGTTTTTGTGACTTTTTATGCCTTACTTTACTATGACGTTTTTATGACTTTTTATGCCTTACTATACTATGACTTTTTATGCCTTACTATACTATGACGTTTTTATGAATTTTTATGCCTTACTTTACTATGTCGTTTTTATGACTTTTTATGACTTTTTATGCATGCTATACTATGACGTTTTTATGACTTTTTATGCCTTACTATAGTATGACTTTTTATGCCTTACTTTACTATGTCGTTTTTATGACTTTTTATGCCTTACTATACTATGACGTTTTTATGATTTTTTATGCCATACTATACTATGTCGTTTTTATGACTTTTTATGCCATAATATACTATTACGTTTTTATGACTTTTTATGCCTTACTATACTATGACGTTTTTATGATTTTTTATGTCTTACTATACTATGACTTTTTATGCCTTAATTTACCATGTCGTTTTTATGACTTTTTATGCCTTACTATAGTATGACATTTTCATACCTTACTATACTATTACTTTTTTATGTCTCTTTATACCTTACTATAATATAACTTTTTATGCCTTACTATAATATGAGTTTTTATGACTTTTTATCCGTTACTATACTATGTCGTTTTTTTGACTTTTTATGCTTACTTTACTATGTCGTTTTTATGACTTTTTATGCCATCCTATACAATGACGTTTTTATGACTTTTTATGACATAATATACTATGTCATTTTTATGACTTTTTATGCCATGCTATACTACTTCGTTTTTATGACTTTTTAAGCCTTACTATACTATGACTTTTTATGCCATGCTATACTATGACGTTTTTATGACTTTTTATGCCTTACTATAGTATGACTTTTTATGCCTTACTTTACTATGTCGTTTTTATGATTTTTTATGCCTCACTATAATATGTTGTTTTTATGACTTTATATGCCTTACTATACTATGACTTTTTATGCCTTACTATACTATGACGTTTTTATGACTTTTTATGCCTTACTATACCTTGTCGTTTTTATGACTTTTTATGCCATACTATACTATGACGTTTGTATGACTTTTTATGCCATACTATACTATGACTTTTTATGCCTTACTCTACTATGACGTTTTTATGATTTTTTATGCCTTACTATAATATGTTGTTTTTATGACTTTTTATGCCTTACTTTACTATGACTTTTTATGCCATACTATACTATGTCGTTTTTATGACTTTTCATGCCTTACTATCCTATGATGTTTTTATGACTTTTTATGACTTTTTATGACTTTTTATGCCTTACTATGCTATGACTTTTAATGCCATGCTATACTACTTCGTTTTTATGACTTTTTATGCCTTGCTATACTATGACGTTTTTATGACTTTTTATGCCATACTATACCATGACGTTTTTATGACTTTTTATGCCTTACTATACTATGACGTTTTATGCCATGCTATACTATGACGTTTTTATGACTTTTTATGCCTTACTGTACTATGACTTTTTATGCCATAATATACTATGACGTTTTTATGATTTTTTATGCCTTACTATACTATGACTTTTTATGATTTTTTATTCCTTACTATCCTATGATGTTTTTATGACTTTTTATGCCTTACTATACTATGACTTTTTATGCCATGCTATACTATGACGTTTTTGTGACTTTTTAAGCCTTACTATACTATGACGTTTTTATGACTTTTTATGACTTACTATACTATGACTTTTTATGACTTTTTATGCCTTACTATACTATGACATTTTCATGACTTTTTATGCCATACTATACTATGACGTTTTTGTGACTTTTTATGCCTTACTATAGTATGACTTTTTATGACTTTTTATGCCTTACTATACTATGACTTTTTATGCCTTACTTTACTATGTCGTTTTTATGACTTTTTATGCCTTACTATACTATGACTTTTTAAGCCTTACTATACTATGACGTTTTTGTGACTTTTTATGCCTTACTATACTATGACTTTTTATGCCTTACTATACTATGTCGTTTTTATGATTTTTTATGCCATACTATACTATGACTTTTTATGCCATGCTATACTATGACGTTTTAATGACTTTTTAAGCGTTACTATACTATGTCGTTTTTATGACTTTTTATGCCATCCTATACAATGACGTTTTTATGACTTTTTATGACATAATATACTATGTCATTTTTATGACTTTTTATGCCATGCTATACTACTTCGTTTTTATGACTTTTTAAGCCTTACTATACTATGACTTTTTATGCCATGCTATACTATGACGTTTTTATGACTTTTTATGCCTTACTATAGTATGACTTTTTATGCCTACTTTACTATGTCTTTTTATGATTTTTTATGCCTCACTATAATATGTTGTTTTTATGACTTTTTATGCCTTACTATACTATGACTTTTTATGCCTTATATACTATGACGTTTTTATGACTTTTTATGCCTTACTATACTATGTCGTTTTTATGACTTTTTATGCCATACTATACTATGACGTTTGTATGACTTTTTATGCCATACTATACTATGACTTTTTATGCCTTACTCTACTATGACGTTTTTATGATTTTTTATGCCTTACTATAATATGTTGTTTTTATGACTTTTTATGCCTTATTTTACTATGACTTTTTATGCCTTACTTTACTATGACGTTTGTATGACTTTTTATGCCTTACTATACTATGACTTTTTATGCCTTACTCTACTATGACGTTTTTATGATTTTTTATGCCTTACTATAATATGTTGTTTTTATGTCTTTTTATGCCTTATTTTACTATGACTTTTTATGCCATGCTATACTGTGATGTTTTTATGACTTTTCATGCCTTACTATCCTATGACGTTTTTATGATTTTTTATGCCTTACTATTACTATGACTTTTTATGACTTTTTATGCCTTACTATCCTATGATGTTTTTATGACTTTTTATGCCTTACTATACTATGACTTTTTATGCCATGCTATTACTATGACGTTTTTGTGACTTTTTAAGCCTTACTATACTATGACGTTTTTATGACTTTTTAAGACTTACTATACTATGACTTTTTATGACTTTTTATGCCTTACTATCCTATGACGTTTTTATGACTTTTTATGCCATTACTATACTATGACGTTTTTATGACTTTTTATGCCTTACTATAGTATGACTTTTTATGACTTTTTATGCCTTACTATACTATGACTTTTTATGCCTTACTATACTATACGTTTTTTATGACTTTTTATGCCTTACTATATTATGACTTTTTAAGCCATACTATACTATGACGTTTTTATGATTTTTTATGCCTTACTATATTATGACTTTTTATGCTTACTATACTATGTCGTTTTTATGACTTTTTATGCCATGCTATACTATGACTTTTTATGCCATGCTATACTATGACGTTTTTATGACTTTTTAAGCCTTACTACACTATGACGTTTTTATGATTTTTTATGCCTTACTATAATATGTTGTTTTTATGACTTTTTATGCCATGCTATACTATGACGTTTTTTTGATTTTTTTATGCCTTACTAAACTATGACGTTTTATGCCATGCTATACTATGACGTTTTTATGACTTTTTATGCCATGTTATACTACTTAATTTTTATGACTTTTTAAGCCTTACTATACTATGACTTTTTATGCCATGCTATACTATGATGTTTTTATGACTTTTTAAGACTTACTATACTATGACTTTTTATGCCATGCTATACTATGACGTTTTTATGACTTTTTATGCCTTACTATACTATGACGTTTTTATGATTTTTTATGCCTTACTATACTATGACTTTTTATGATTTTTTATTCCTTACTATCCTATGATGTTTTTATGACTTTTTATGCCTTACTATACTATGACTTTTTATGCCATGCTATACTATGACGTTTTTGTGACTTTTTAAGCCTTACTATACTATGACGTTTTTATGACTTTTTAAGACTTACTATACTATGACGTTTTTATGACTTTTTATGCCTTACTATCCTATGACGTTTTTATGACTTTTTATGCCTTACTATACTATGACTTTTTATGCCTTACTATACTATGACGTTTTTATGACTTTTTATGCCATACCATACTATGACGTTTTTGTGACTTTTTATGCCTTACTATACTATGACGTTTTTATGATTTTTTATGTCATAATATACTATGACGTTTTTATGACTTTTTATGCCTTACTGTACTATGACTTTTTATGCCTTACTATACTATGACGTTTTTATGACTTTTTATGCCTTACTATACTATGACTTTTTATGCCATACTATACTATGACGTTTTTATGACTTTTTATGCCTTACTATACTATGACTTTTTATGCCTTACTATACTATGACGTTTTTATGACTTTTTATGCCATACCATACTATGACGTTTTTGTGACTTTTTATGCCTTACTACACTATGACGTTTTTATGATTTTTTATGTCATAATATACTATGACGTTTTTATGACTTTTTATGCCTTACTGTACTATGACTTTTTATGCCTTACTATACTATGACGTTTTTATGATTTTTTATGCCTTACTATACTATGACTTTTTATGCCTTACTATACTCTGACTTTTTATGCCATAATATACTATGACGTTTTTATGACTTTTTATGCCTTACTGTACTATGACTTTTTATGCCTTACTATACTATGACGTTTTTATGATTTTTTATGCCTTACTATACTATGACTTTTTATGCCTTACTATACTATGACGTTTTTATGATTTTTTTTGCCTTACTATAATATGTTGTTTTTATGACTTTTTATGCCATGCTATACTATGACGTTTTTATGACTTTTTATGCCTTGCTATACTATACTTTTTATGACTTTTTATGCTATACTATGACGTTTTTATGACTTTTTATGCCTTACTGTACTATGACTTTTTTATGCCTTACTATACTATGACTTTTTATGCCATACTATACTATGTCGTTTTTATGACTTTTTATGCCTTACTATCCTATGACGTTTTTATGACTTTTTATGCCTTACTATGCTATGACTTTTAATGCCATGCTATACTACTTAGTTTTTATGACTTTTTATGCCTTGCTATACTATGACTTTTTATGCCTTACTATACCTTGTCGTTTTTATGACTTTTTATGCCATACTATACTATGACGTTTTTATGACTTTTTATGCCATGCTATACTATGACGTTTTTATGACTTTTTAAGCCTTACTATACTATGACGTTTTTGTGACTTTTTATGCCTTACTATACTTTGACTTTTTATGCCTTACTATACTATGTCGTTTTTATGATTTTTTATGCCTTACTATACTATGACTTTTTATGCCATGCTATACTATGACGTTTTAATGACTTTTTAAGCGTTACTATACTATGACATTTTCATGACTTTTTATGCCATAATATACTATGTCGTTTTTATGACTTTTTATGCCTTACTATCCTATGACGTTTTTATGACTTTTTATGCCTACTATACTATAACTTTTTTATGACTTACTTACTATGACGTTTTTATGACTTTTTATGACTTTTTATGACTTTTTATGCCTTACTATACTATGTCGTTTTTATGACTTTTTAAGACTTACTATACTATGACGTTTTTGTGACTTTTTATGCCTTACTATGCTATGACTTTTAATGCCTTACTATACTATGAACTATGACGTTTTTATGATTTTTTATGCCTTACTATACTATGACTTTTTATGCCTTACTATACTATGACTTTTTATGCCATAATATACTATGACGTTTTTATGACTTTTTATGCCTTACTGTACTATGACTTTTTATGCCTTACTATACTATGACGTTTTAATGACTTTTTATGCCTTACTATACTATGACTTTTTATGCCTTACTATACTATGACTTTTTATGCCTTACTTTACTATGTCGTTTTTATGACTTTTTATGCCATGCTATACTATGACGTTTTTATGACTTTTTATGACTTTTTATGCCATAATATATTATGACGTTTTTTTTTTTTTAAAGATATGTTTTTGGGCTTTTGTGCCTTTATTGGACAGGATAGTGGAGAGAGACAGGAAATGAGGAGGCAGAGAGAGGGGAATGACATGCAGTAAAGGCCGTCCGATGCGGGACTCGAACGGGGCCAACTGCAACGAGGACCGTAGCCTCTATACGACCATGGGGCGCTTTTGGCTTAACTATACTATGACTTTTTATGCCATACTATACTATGACTTTTTATGCCTTACTATACTATGACGTTTTTATGACTTTTTATGCCTTACTATACTATGACGTTTATATGACTTTTTATGCCTTACTATACTATGACTTTTTATGACTTTTTATGCTTACTATTCTATGACGTTTTTGTGACTTTTTAAGCCTTACTATGCTATGACTTTTTAAGCCTTACTATACTATGTCGTTTTTTTTATGACTTTTTATGACATAATATACTATGTCATTTTTATAACTTTTTTATTCCTTACTATAATATAACTTTTGATGCCTTACTATACTATGACTTTTTATGACTTTTTATGCTTACTATACTATGACGCTTTTATGACTTTTTATGCCTTACTATAACTATGACTTTTTATGCCTTACTTATACTATGACTTTTAATGCCATGCTATACTATGACGTTTTTATGATTTTTTATGCCTTACTATACTATACGTTTTTTATGACTTTTTATGCCTTACTATACTATGACGTTTTTATGACTTTTTATGCCTTACTGTACTATTACTTTTTATGACATACTATACTATGTCGTTTTTATGATTTTTTATGCCATACTATAATATGTTGTTTTTATGACTTTTTATGCCTTACTATACTATGACTTTTTATGCCATACTATACTATGTCGTTTTTATGACTTTTTATGCCTTACTATCCTATGACGTTTTTTTGACTTTTTATGCCTTACTATGCTATGACTTTTAATGCCATGCTATACTACTTAGTTTTTATGACTTTTTATGCCTTGCTATACTATGACTTTTTATGCCTTACTATCCTATGACGTTTTTTTGACTTTTTATGCCTTACTATACTATGACGTTTTTATGACTTTTTATGCCATGCTATACTATGACGTTTTTATGACTTTTTAAGCCTTACTATACTATGACGTTTTTGTGACTTTTTATGCCTTACTATACTTTGACTTTTTATGCCTTACTATACTATGTCGTTTTTATGATTTTTTATGCCTTACTATACTATGACTTTTTATGCCATGCTATACTATGACGTTTTAATGACTTTTTAAGCGTTACTATACTATGACATTTTCATGACTTTTTATGCCTTACTATCCTATGACGTTTTTATGACTTTTTATGCCATACTATACCATGACGTTTTTATGACTTTTTATGCCTTACTATACTATGACGTTTTATGCCATGCTATACTATGACGTTTTTATGACTTTTTATGCCATGTTATACTACTTAATTTTTATGACTTTTTAAGCCTTACTATACTATGACTTTTTATGCCATGCTATATTATGAT
Organism: Seriola aureovittata; assembly: GCF_021018895.1. Lineage (NCBI taxonomy): Eukaryota > Metazoa > Chordata > Actinopteri > Carangiformes > Carangidae > Seriola > Seriola aureovittata. The sequence continues at coordinate 24,841,228 of NC_079381.1, read as the reverse complement.
GTTTTTATGACTTTTTAAGACTTACTATACTATGACTTTTTATGCCATACTATTACTATGACGTTTTTATGACTTTTTATGCTTACTATACTATGACGTTTTTATGATTTTTTATGCCTTACTATACTATGACTTTTTATGATTTTTTATTCCTTACTATCCTATGATGTTTTTATGACTTTTTATGCCTTACTATACTATGACTTTTTATGCCATGCTATACTATGACGTTTTTGTGACTTTTTAAGCCTTACTATACTATGACGTTTTTATGACTTTTTAAGACTTACTATACTATGACGTTTTTATGACTTTTTATGCCATGTTATACTACTTAATTTTTATGACTTTTTAAGCCTTACTATACTATGACTTTTTATGCCATGCTATACTATGATGTTTTTATGACTTTTTAAGACTTACTATACTATGACTTTTTATGCCATACTATACTATGACGTTTTTGTAACTTTTTATGCCTTACTATACTATGACGTTTTTATGATTTTTTATGTCATAATATACTATGACGTTTTTATGACTTTTTATGCCTTACTGTACTATGACTTTTTATGCCTTACTATACTATGACGTTTTTATGATTTTTTATGCCTTACTATACTATGACTTTTTATGCCTTACTATACTATGACTTTTTATGCCATACTATACTATGACGTTTTTGTGACTTTTTATGCCTTACTATAGTATGACTTTTTATGCCTTACTTTACTATGTCGTTTTTATGACTTTTTATGCCTTACTATACCTTGTCGTTTTTATGACTTTTTATGCCATACTATACTATGACATTTTTATGACTTTTTATGCCTTACTATACTATGACGTTTTCATGACTTTTTATGCCTTACTATCCTATGACGTTTTTATGTCTTTTTATGCCATACTATACTATGACGTTTTTATGACTTTTTATGCCATACTATACTATGACTTTTTATGCCTTACGTTACTATGTCGTTTTTATGATTTTTTATGCCTTACTATACTATGACGTTTTTATGATTTTTTATGCCATACCATACTATGACGTTTTTGTGACTTTTTATGCCTTACTATACTATGACTTTTTATGCCTTACTATACTATGACGTTTTTATGACTTTTTATGCCTCACTATAATATAACTTTTTATGCCTTACTATACTAGGTCGTTTTTATGACTTTTTTTGCCATAATATACTATGACGTTTTTATGACTTTTTATGACTTACTATAATATAACTTTTTTATAACTTTTTATGCCTTACTATACTATGTCGTTTTTATGACTTTTTATGCCATAATATATTATGACGTTTTTATGACTTTTTATGCCTTACTATACTATGACGTTTTTATGATGTTCTATGCCTTCCTATCCTATGTCGTTTTTATGACTTTTTAAGCCTTATTATACTATGACGTTTTTATGACTTTTTATGCCTTACTATACTATGACTTTTTATGCCATACTATACTATGACGTTTTTATGACTTTTTATGCCTTACTATACTATGACTTTTTATGCCTTACAATACTATGACGTTTTTTTGATTTTTTATGCCTTACTATACTATGTCGTTTTTATGACTTTTTATGACATAATATACTATGTCGTTTTTATGACTTTTTATGCCATGCTATACTATGACGTTTTTATGACTTTTTAAGCCTTACTATACTATGACGTTTTTATGATTTTTTATGCCTTACTATACTATGACTTTTTATGCCTTACAATACTATGACGTTTTTATGACTTTTTATGCCATAATATACTATGACGTTTTTATGACTTTTTATGACTTACTATAATATAACTTTTTATGACTTTTTATGCCTCACTATGATATAACTTTTTATGCCTTACTATACTATGTCGTTTTTATGACTTTTTATGCCATAATATATTATGACGTTTTTATGACTTTTTATGCCTTACTATACTATGACGTTTTTATGATGTTCTATGCCTTCCTATCCTATGTCGTTTTTATGACTTTTTATGCCTTACTATACTATGACTTTTTATGCCTTACTATACTATGACTTTTTATGCCTTACAATACTATGAAGTTTTTTTGATTTTTTATGCCTTACTATACTATGTCGTTTTTATGACTTTTTATGACATAATATACTATGTCGTTTTTATGACTTTTTATGCCATGCTATACTACTTCGTTTTTATGACTTTTTAAGCCTTACTATACTATGACTTTTTATGCCATGCTATACTATGACGTTTTTATGACTTTTTAAGCCTTACTATACTATGACTTTTTATGCCATGCTATACTATGACGTTTTTATGACTTTTTAAGCCTTACTATACTATGACGTTTTTATGATTTTTTATGCCTTACTATACTATGACTTTTTATGCCTTACAATACTATGACGTTTTTATGACTTTTTATGCCATGCTATACTATGGCGTTTTTATGACTTTTAATGCCATGCTATACTACTTTGTTTTTATGACTTTTTAAGCCTTACTATACTATAACGTTTTTATGACTTTTTATGCCTTACTATACTATGACTTTTTATGCCATACTATACTATGACGTTTTTATGACTTTTTATGCCTTACTATACTATGACTTTTTATGCCTTACAATACTATGACGTTTTTATGACTTTTTATGCCATAATATACTATGACGTTTTTATGACTTTTTATGACTTACTATAATATAACTTTTTTATGACTTTTTATGCCTCACTATGATATAACTTTTTATGCCTTACTATACTATGTCGTTTTTATGACTTTTTATGCCATAATATATTATGACGTTTTTATGACTTTTTATGCCTTACTATACTATGACGTTTTTATGATGTTCTATGCCTTCCTATCCTATGTCGTTTTTATGACTTTTTAAGCCTTACTATACTATGACTTTTTATGCCATACTATACTATGACGTTTTTATGACTTTTTATGCCTTACTATACTATGACTTTTTATGCCTTACTATACTATGACGTTTTTTTGATTTTTTATGCCTTACTATACTATGTCGTTTTTATGATTTTTTATGACATAATATACTATGTCGTTTTTATGACTTTTTATGCCATGCTATACTACTTCGTTTTTATGACTTTTTAAGCCTTACTATACTATGACGTTTTTATGATTTTTTATGCCTTACTATACTATGACTTTTTAAGCCTTACTATACTATGACGTTTTTATGACTTTTTATGCCTTACTGTACTATGACTTTTTATGCCTTACTATACTATGACGTTTTTATGATTTTTTATGCCTTACTATAATATGACTTTTTATGCCTTACTATACTATGACTTTTTATGCCATACTATACTATGACGTTTTTGTGACTTTTTATGCCTTACTATAGTATGACTTTTTATGCCTTACTTTACTATGTCGTTTTTATGACTTTTTATGCCTTACTATACCTTGTCGTTTTTATGACTTTTTATGCCATACTATACTATGACATTTTTATGACTTTTTATGCCTTACTATACTATGACGTTTTCATGACTTTTTATGCCTTACTATCCTATGACGTTTTTATGTCTTTTTATGCCATACTATACTATGACGTTTTTATGACTTTTTATGCCATACTATACTATGACTTTTTATGCCTTACGTTACTATGTCGTTTTTATGATTTTTTATGCCTTACTATACTATGACGTTTTTATGATTTTTTATGCCATACCATACTATGACGTTTTTGTGACTTTTTATGCCTTACTATACTATGACTTTTTATGCCTTACTATACTATGACGTTTTTATGACTTTTTATGCCTCACTATACTATGACTTTTTATGCCTTACTATACTATGTCGTTTTTATGACTTTTTTTGCCATAATATACTATGACGTTTTTATGACTTTTTATGACTTACTATAATATAACTTTTTTATAACTTTTTATGCCTTACTATACTATGTCGTTTTTATGACTTTTTATGCCATAATATATTATGACGTTTTTATGACTTTTTATGCCTTACTATACTATGACGTTTTTATGATGTTCTATGCCTTCCTATCCTATGTCGTTTTTATGACTTTTTATGCCATAATATACTATGTCGTTTTTATGATTTTTTATGCCTTACTATACTATGACTTTTTATGCCTTACTATTACTATGACGTTTTTTTGATTTTTTATGCCTTACTATACTATGTCGTTTTTATGACTTTTTATGACATAATATACTATGTGTTTTTATGACTTTTTATGCCATGCTTATACTATGACGTTTTTATGACTTTTTAAGCCTTACTATACTATGACGTTTTCATGACTTTTTTGCCTTACTATACTATGACTTTTTATGCCTTACAATACTATGACGTTTTTATGACTTTTTATGCCATAATATACTATGACGTTTTTATGACTTTTTATGACTTACTATAATATAACTTTTTATGACTTTTTATGCCTCACTATGATATAACTTTTTATGCCTTACTATACTATGTCGTTTTTATGACTTTTTATGCCATAATATATTATGACGTTTTTATGACTTTTTATGCCTTACTATACTATGACTTTTTTATGATGTTCTATGCCTTCCTATCCTATGTCGTTTTTATGACTTTTTATGCCTTACTATACTATGACTTTTTATGCCATACTATACTATAACGTTTTTATGACTTTTTATGCCTTACTATACTATGACTTTTTATGCCTTACAATACTATGAAGTTTTTTTGATTTTTTATGCCTTACTATACTATGTCGTTTTTATGACTTTTTATGACATAATATACTATGTCGTTTTTATGACTTTTTATGCCATGCTATACTACTTCGTTTTTATGACTTTTTTGCCTTACTATACTATGACTTTTTATGCCATGCTATACTATGACGTTTTTATGACTTTTTAAGCCTTACTATACTATGACGTTTTTATGATTTTTTATGCCTTACTATACTATGACTTTTTATGCCTTACAATACTATGACGTTTTTTGACTTTTTATGCCATGCTATACTATGGCGTTTTTATGACTTTTAATGCCATGCTATACTACTTTGTTTTTATGACTTTTTAAGCCTTACTATACTATAACGTTTTTATGACTTTTTATGCCTTACTATACTATGACTTTTTATGCCATACTATACTATGACGTTTTTATGACTTTTTTGCCTTACTATACTATGACTTTTTATGCCTTACAATACTATGACGTTTTTATGACTTTTTATGCCATAATATACTATGACGTTTTTATGACTTTTTATGACTTACTATAATATAACTTTTTTATGACTTTTTATGCCTCACTATGATATAACTTTTTATGCCTTACTATACTATGTCGTTTTTATGACTTTTTATGCCATAATATATTATGACGTTTTTATGACTTTTTATGCCTTACTATACTATGACGTTTTTATGATGTTTTATGCCATAATATACTATGACGTTTTTATGACTTTTTATGCCTTACTGTACTATGACTTTTTATGCCTTACTATACTATGACGTTTTTATGACTTTTTATGCCTTACTATACTATGACTTTTTATGCCATACTATACTATGTCGTTTTTATGACTTTTTATGACATAATATACTATGTCATTTTTATGACTTTTTATGCCATGCTATACTATGGCGTTTTTATGACTTTTAATGCCATGCTATACTACTTTGTTTTTATGACTTTTTAAGCCTTACTATACTATGACTTTTTATGCCATGCTATACTATGACATATTTATGAGTTTTTATGCCTTACTATACTATGACGTTTTTATGACTTTTAATGCCATGCTATACTACTTTGTTTTTATGACTTTTTAAGCCTTACTATACTATCACTTTTTATGCCATGCTATACTATGACGTTTTTATGACTTTTTAAGCCTTACTATACTGTGACGTTTTTATGACTTTTTATGCCTTACTATCCTATGACGTTTTTATGACTTTTTATGCCATACTATACCATGACGTTTTTATGACTTTTTATGCCTTACTATACTATGACGTTTTATGCCATGCTATACTATGACGTTTTTATGACTTTTTATGCCATGTTATACTACTTAATTTTTATGACTTTTTAAGCCTTACTATACTATGACTTTTTATGCCATGCTATACTGTGATGTTTTTATGACTTTCTAAGACTTACTATACTATGACTTTTTATGCCATGCTATACTATGACGTTTTTATGACTTTTTATGCCTTACTATACTATGACGTTTTTATGATTTTTTATGCCTTACTATACTATGACTTTTTATGATTTTTTATTCCTTACTATCCTATGATGTTTTTATGACTTTTTATGCCTTACTATACTATGACTTTTTATGCCATGCTATACTATGACGTTTTTGTGACTTTTTAAGCCTTACTATACTATGACGTTTTTATGACTTTTTAAGACTTACTATACTATGACGTTTTTATGACTTTTTATGCCTTACTATCCTATGACGTTTTTATGACTTTTTATGCCTACTATACTATGACTTTTAATGCCTTACTATACTATGACGTTTTTATGACTTTTTATGCCATACCATACTATGACGTTTTTGTGACTTTTTATGCCTTAACTATACTATGACGTTTTTATGATTTTTTATGTCATAATATACTATGACGTTTTTATGACTTTTTATGCCTTACTGTACTATGACTTTTTATGCCTTACTATACAATGACGTTTTTATGACTTTTTATGCCTTACTATACTATGACTTTTTATGCATACTATACTATGACGTTTTTATGACTTTTTAAGCCTTGCTATACTATGATGTTTTTTATGACTTTTTATGACATAATATACTATGTCATTTTTATGACTTTTTATGCCATGCTATACTACTTTGTTTTTATGACTTTTTAAGCCATGCTATACTACTTTGTTTTTATGACTTTTTAAGCCTTACTATACTATGACTTTTTATGCCATGCTATACTATGACATATTTATGATTTTTTATGCCTTACTATACTATGACGTTTTTATGACTTTTAATGCCATGCTATACTACTTTGTTTTTATGACTTTTTAAGCCTTACTATACTATCACTTTTTATGCCATGCTATACTATGACGTTTTTATGACTTTTTAAGCCTTACTATACTGTGACGTTTTTATGACTTTTTATGCCTTACTATCCTATGACGTTTTTATGACTTTTTATGCCATACTATACCATGACGTTTTTATGACTTTTTATGCCTTACTATACTATGACTTTTTATGCCATGCTATACTATGACTTTTTATGACTTTTTATGCCATGTTATACTACTTAATTTTTATGACTTTTTAAGCCTTACTATACTATGACTTTTTATGCCATGCTATACTGTGATGTTTTTATGACTTTCTAAGACTTACTATACTATGACTTTTTATGCCATGCTATACTATGACGTTTTTGTGACTTTTTATGCCTTACTATACTATGACGTTTTTATGACTTTTTATGCCATACCATACTATGACGTTTTTGTGACTTTTTATGCCTTACTATACTATGACGTTTTTATGATTTTTTATGTCATAATATACTATGACGTTTTTATGACTTTTTATGCCTTACTGTACTATGACTTTTTATGCCTTACTAATACTATGACGTTTTTATGACTTTTTATGCCTTACTATACTATGACTTTTAATGCCATACTATACTATGACGTTTTTATGACTTTTTATGCCTACTATACTATGACTTTTTATCCTTACTATACTATGACGTTTTTATGACTTTTTATGCCATACCATACTATGACGTTTTTGTGACTTTTTATGCCTTACTACACTATGACGTTTTTATGATTTTTTATGTCATAATATACTATGACGTTTTTATGACTTTTTATGCCTTACTGTACTATGACTTTTTATGCCTTACTATACTATGACGTTTTTATGACTTTTTAGCCTTACTATACTATGACTTTTTATGCCTTACTATACTATGACTTTTTATGCCATAATATACTATGACGTTTTTATGACTTTTTATGCCTTACTATACTATGACTTTTTATGCATTACTATACTATGACGTTTTTATGACTTTTTATGCCATACCATACTATGACGTTTTTGTGACTTTTTATGCCTTACTATACTATGACGTTTTTTATGATTTTTTATGTCATAATATACTATGACGTTTTTATGACTTTTTATGCCTCACTATGATATAACTTTTTATGACTTTTTATGCCTTACTATACTATGACGTTTTTATGACTTTTTATGCCTTACTATACTATGACTTTTTATGCCATACTATACTATGACGTTTTAATGACTTTTTATGCCTTACTATACTATGACTTTTTATGCCTTACTATACTATGACTTTTTATGACTTTTTATGCCATACTATACTATGACTTTTTATGACTTTTTATGCCTTACTACACTATGACGTTTTTATGATTTTTTATGTCATAATATACTATGACGTTTTTATGACTTTTTATGCCTTACTGTACTATGACTTTTTATGCCTTACTATACTATGACATTTTTATGACATTTTTATGACTTTTTATGCCTTACTATACTATGACTTTTTATGCCTTACTATACTCTGACTTTTTATGCCTTACTATTACTATGACGTTTTTATGACTTTTTATGCCTTACTGTACTATGACTTTTTATGACTTACTATACTATGACTTTTTTATGACTTTTTATGACTTATTATGCCTTACTATGCTATGACTTTTTATGCCTTATTATACTATGACGTTTTTATGATTTTTTTTGCCTTACTATAATATGTTGTTTTTATGACTTTTTATGCCTTACTATACTATGACGTTTTTATGACTTTTTATGCCTTACTATCCTATGACGTTTTTTTTTTTTTTAAAGATATGTTTTTGGGCTTTTGTGCCTTTATTGGACAGGATAGTGGAGAGAGACAGGAAATGAGGAGGCAGAGAGAGGGGGAATGACATGCAGTAAAGGCCGTCCGATGCGGGACTCGAACCGGGGCCAACTGCAACGAGGACCGTAGCCTCTACACATGGGGCGCCTGCTTAGACCACTACGCCACACGACGCCCCTCCTATGACGTTTTTATGACTTTTTATGCCATACTATACTATGACGTTTATATGACTTTTTATGCCTTACTATACTATGACTTTTTATGCCATGCTATACTATGACGTTTTTGTGACTTTTTAAGCCTTACTATGCTATGACTTTTTATGCCTTACTATACTATGTCGTTTTTATGACTTTTTATGACATAATATACTATGTCATTTTTATAACTTTTTATGCCTTACTATAATATAACTTTTGATGCCTTACTATACTATGACTTTTTATGCCATGCTATACTATGACGCTTTTATGACTTTTTATGCCTTACTATACTATGACTTTTTATGCCTTATTATACTATGACGTTTTTATGATTTTTTATGCCTTACTGTACTATGACTTTTTATGCCTTACTATACCTTGTCGTTTTTATGACTTTTTATGCCATACTATACTATGACGTTTTTATGACTTTTTATGCCATACTATACTATGACGTTTTTATGACTTTTTATGCCTTACTATACTATGACGTTTTTATGATTTTTTATGCCTTACTATACTATGACTTTTTTATGATTTTTTATGCCTTACTGTACTATGACTTTTTATGCCTTACTATACTATGACTTTTTATGACTTTTTATGCCTTACTGTAGTATGACTTTTTATGCCTTACTATACTATGACTTTTTATGCCATGCTATACTATGACGCTTTTATGACTTTTTATGCCTTACTATACTATGACTTTTTATTACTTATTATACTATGACGTTTTTATGATTTTTTATGCCTTACTATCCTATGATGTTTTTATGACTTTTTATGCCTGACTATACTATGACGTTTTTATGACTTTTTATGCCTTACTGTACTATTACTTTTTATGACATACTATACTATGTCGTTTTTATGATTTTTTATGCCATACTATACTATGACGTTTTTATGACTTTTTATCCCTTACTATTCTATGACGTTTTTATGATTTTTTATGCCTTACTGTACTATGACTTTTTATGCCATGCTATACTACTTAGTTTTTATGACTTTTTATGCCTTGCTATACTATGACTTTTTATGCCTTACTATACCTTGTCGTTTTTATGACTTTTTATGCCATACAATACTATGACGTTTTTATGACTTTTTATGCCATGCTATACTATGACGTTTTTATGACTTTTTAAGCCTTACTATTCTATGACGTTTTTATGATTTTTTATGCCTTACTATAATATGTTGTTTTTATGACTTTTTATGCCTTACTATTCTATGACGTTTTTATGATTTTTTATGCCTTACTATAATATGTTGTTTTTATGACTTTTTATGCCTTACCTATACTATGACTTTTTATGCCTTACTATACTATGTCGTTTTTATGACTTTTTATGCCTTACTATCCTATGACGTTTTTATGACTTTTTATGCCTTACTATGCTATGACTTTTAATGCCATGCTATACTACTTCGTTTTTATGACTTTTTATGACTTTTTATGCCTTACTATGCTATGACTTTTTATGCCTTACTATACCATGACGTTTTTATGACTTTTTATGCCATACTATACTATGACGTTTTTATGACTTTTTATGCCTTACTATACTATGACGTTTTTATGACTTTTTATGCCTTACTATACTATGACGTTTTTATGATTTTTTATGCCTTACTATACTATGACTTTTTTATGATTTTTTATGCCTTACTGTACTATGACTTTTTATGCCTTACTATAATATGTTGTTTTTATGACTTTTTATGCCATACTATACTATGACGTTTTTGTGACTTTTTATGCCTTACTATAGTATGACTTTTTATGCCTTACTTTACTATGTCGTTTTTATGACTTTTTATGCCTTACTATACCTTGTCGTTTTTATGACTTTTTATGCCATACTATACTATGACATTTTTATGACTTTTTATGCCTTACTATACTATGACGTTTTCATGACTTTTTATGACTTTTTAAGACTTACTATACTATGACGTTTTCATGTCTTTTTATGCCATACTATACTATGACGTTTTTATGACTTTTTATGCCATACTATACTATGACTTTTTATGCCTTACGTTACTATGTCGTTTTTATGATTTTTTATGCCTTACTATACTATGACGTTTTTATGACTTTTTATGCTTACTATACTATGACGTTTTTATGACTTTTTATGCCTCACTATAATATAACTTTTTATGCCTTACTATACTAGGTCGTTTTTATGACCTTTTATGCCATAATATACTATGACGTTTTTATGACTTTTTATGACTTACTATAATATAACTTTTTATGACTTTTTATGCCTCACTATGATATAACTTTTTATGCCTTACTATACTATGTCGTTTTTATGACTTTTTATGCCATAATATATTATGACGTTTTTATGACTTTTTATGCCTTACTATACTATGACGTTTTTATGATTTTTTATGCCATGCTATACTACTTCGTTTTTATGACTTTTTAAGCCTTACTATACTATGACGTTTTTATGACTTTTTATGCCTTACTATACTATGACTTTTTATGCCATACTATACTATGACGTTTTTATGACTTTTTATGCCTTACTATACTATGACTTTTTATGCCTTACAATACTATGACGTTTTTTTGATTTTTTATGCCTTACTATACTATGTCGTTTTTATGACTTTTTATGACATAATATACTATGTCGTTTTTATGACTTTTTATGCCATAATATACTATGTCATTTTTATAACTTTTTATGCCTTACTATAATATAACTTTTGATGCCTTACTATACTATGACTTTTTATGCCATGCTATACTATGACGCTTTTATGACTTTTTATGCCTACTATACTATGACTTTTTATGACTTTTTATGCCTTATTATACTATGACGTTTTTATGATTTTTTATGCCTTACTGTACTATGACTTTTTATGCCTTACTATACCTTGTCGTTTTTATGACTTTTTATGCCATACTATACTATGACGTTTTTATGACTTTTTATGCCATACTATACTATGACGTTTTTATGACTTTTTATGCCTTACTATACTATGACGTTTTTATGATTTTTTATGCCTTACTATACTATGACTTTTTTATGATTTTTTATGCCTTACTGTACTATGACTTTTTATGCCTTACTATACTATGACTTTTTATGACTTTTTATGCCTTACTATACTATGACTTTTTATGCCTTACTATACTATGACTTTTTATGCCATAGTATACTATGACGTTTTTATGACTTTTTATGCCATACTATACTATGACGTTTTTATGATTTTTTAAGCCTTACTATACTATGACGTTTTTATGATTTTTTATGCCTTACTATCCTATGATGTTTTTATGACTTTTTATGCCTGACTATACTATGACGTTTTTATGACTTTTTATGCCTTACTGTACTATTACTTTTTATGACATACTATACTATGTCGTTTTTATGATTTTTTATGCCATACTATACTATGACGTTTTTATGACTTTTTATCCCTTACTATTCTATGACGTTTTTATGATTTTTTATGCCTTACTATAATATGTTGTTTTTATGACTTTTTATGCCTTACTATTCTATGACGTTTTTATGATTTTTTATGCCTTACTATAATATGTTGTTTTTATGACTTTTTATGCCTTACTATACTATGACTTTTTATGCCATACTATACTATGTCGTTTTTATGACTTTTTATGCCTTACTATCCTATGACGTTTTTATGACTTTTTATGCCTTACTATGCTATGACTTTTAATGCCATGCTATACTACTTCGTTTTTATGACTTTTTATGCCTTGCTATACTATGACTTTTTATGCCTTACTATACCATGACGTTTTTATGACTTTTTATGCCATACTATACTATGACGTTTTTATGACTTTTTATGCCATACTATACTATGACTTTTTATGCCTTACGTTACTATGTCGTTTTTATGATTTTTTATGCCTTACTATACTATGACGTTTTTATGATTTTTTATGCCTTACTATACTATGACGTTTTTATGACTTTTTATGCCTCACTATAATATAACTTTTTATGCCTTACTATACTAGGTCGTTTTTATGACCTTTTATGCCATAATATACTATGACGTTTTTATGACTTTTTATGACTTACTATAATATAACTTTTTTATGACTTTTTATGCCTCACTATGATATAACTTTTTATGCCTTACTATACTATGTCGTTTTTATGACTTTTTATGCCATAATATATTATGACGTTTTTATGACTTTTTATGCCTTACTATACTATGACGTTTTTATGATGTTCTATGCCTTCCTATCCTATGTCGTTTTTATGACTTTTTAAGCCTTATTATACTATGACGTTTTTATGACTTTTTATGCCTTACTATACTATGACTTTTTATGCCATACTATACTATGTCGTTTTTAAGACTTTTTTATGCCTTACTATACTATGACTTTTTATGCCTTACAATACTATGACGTTTTTATGACTTTTTATGCCTTACTATACTATGTCGTTTTTATGACTTTTTATGACATAATATACTATGTCGTTTTTATGACTTTTTATGCCATGCTATACTATGACGTTTTTATGACTTTTTAAGCCTTACTATACTATGACGTTTTTATGATTTTTTATGCCTTACTATACTATGACTTTTTATGCCTTACAATACTATGACGTTTTTATGACTTTTTATGCCATAATATACTATGACGTTTTTATGACTTTTTATGACTTACTATAATATAACTTTTTTATGACTTTTTATGCCTCACTATGATATAACTTTTTATGCCTTACTATACTATGTCGTTTTTATGACTTTTTATGCCATAATATATTATGACGTTTTTATGACTTTTTATGCCTTACTATACTATGACGTTTTTATGATGTTCTATGCCTTCCTATCCTATGTCGTTTTTATGACTTTTTATGCCTTACTATACTATGACTTTTTATGCCATACTATACTATGACGTTTTTATGACTTTTTATGCCTTACTATACTATGACTTTTTATGCCTTACAATACTATGACGTTTTTATGACTTTTTATGATTTTTTATGCCTTACTATACTATGTCGTTTTTATGACTTTTTATGACATAATATACTATGTCGTTTTTATGACTTTTTATGCCATGCTATACTACTTCGTTTTTATGACTTTTTAAGCCTTACTATACTATGACTTTTTATGCCATGCTATACTATGACGTTTTTATGACTTTTTAAGCCTTACTATACTATGACTTTTTATGCCTTACAATACTATGACGTTTTTATGACTTTTTATGCCATGCTATACTATGGCGTTTTTATGACTTTTAATGCCATGCTATACTACTTTGTTTTTATGACTTTTTAAGCCTTACTATACTATGACGTTTTTATGACTTTTTATGCCTTACTATACTATGACTTTTTATGCCATACTATACTATGACGTTTTTATGACTTTTTATGCCTTACTATACTATGACTTTTTATGCCTTACAATACTATGACGTTTTTATGACTTTTTATGCCATAATATACTATGACGTTTTTATGACTTTTTATGACTTACTATAATATAACTTTTTTATGACTTTTTATGCCTCACTATGATATAACTTTTTATGCCTTACTATACTATGTCGTTTTTATGACTTTTTATGCCATAATATATTATGACGTTTTTATGACTTTTTATGCCTTACTATACTATGTCGTTTTTATGATTTTTTATGACATAATATACTATGTCGTTTTTATGACTTTTTATGCCATGCTATACTACTTCGTTTTTATGACTTTTTAAGCCTTACTATACTATGACGTTTTTATGACTTTTTATGCCTACTATACTATGACTTTTTATGATTTTTTATGACATTTTATGCCATACTATACTATGACGTTTTTATGACTTTTTATGCCTTACTATACTATGACTTTTTATGCCTTACAATACTATGACGTTTTTATGACTTTTTATGCCATAATATACTATGACGTTTTTATGACTTTTTATGACTTACTATAATATAACTTTTTATGACTTTTTATGCCTACTATACTATGACTTTTTATGACTTTTTATGCCTTACTATACTATGTCGTTTTTATGACTTTTTATGCCATAATATATTATGACGTTTTTATGACTTTTTATGCCTTACTATACTATGACTTTTTATGCCTTACTATACTATGTCGTTTTTATGACTTTTTATGCCTTACTATACTATGTCGTTTTTATGATTTTTTATGACATAATATACTATGTCGTTTTTATGACTTTTTATGCCATGCTATACTACTTCGTTTTTATGACTTTTTAAGCCTTACTATACTATGACGTTTTTATGATTTTTTATGCCTTACTATACTATGACTTTTTATGCCTTACAATACTATGACGTTTTTATGCCATGCTATACTATGACTTTTTATGATTTTTTATGACTTTTTATGACTTATCTTGCAATACTATACTATGACGTTTTTATGACTTTTTATGACATAATATACTATGTCATTTTTATGACTTTTTATGCCATGCTATACTATGGCGTTTTTATGACTTTTAATGCCATGCTATACTACTTTGTTTTTATGACTTTTTATGCCTTACTATACTATGACTTTTTATGCCATGCTATACTATGATGTTTTTATGACTTTTTAAGCCTTACTATACTATGTCGTTTTTATGACTTTTTATGACATAATATACTATGTCATTTTTATGACTTTTTATGCCATGCTATACTATGGCGTTTTTATGACTTTTAATGCCATGCTATACTACTTTGTTTTTATGACTTTTTAAGCCTTACTATACTATGACTTTTTATGCCATGCTATACTATGACATATTTATGATTTTTTATGCCTTACTATACTATGACGTTTTTATGACTTTTAATGCCATGCTATATTACTTTGTTTTTATGACTTTTTAAGCCTTACAATACTATCACTTTTTATGCCATGCTATACTATGACGTTTTTATGACTTTTTAAGCCTTACTATACTGTGACGTTTTTATGATTTTTTATGCCATAGTATACTATGACGTTTTTATGACTTTTTATGCCTTACTATACTATGACGTTTTTATGACTTTTTATGCCTTACTATACTATGTCGTTTTTAAGACTTTTTATGCAATACCATACTATGACGTTTTTATGATTTTTTATGCCTTATTATATTATGACTTTTTATGCCATACTATACTATGTCGTTTTTATCACTTTTTATGCCATACTATACTATGACGTTTTTATGACTTTTTATGCCTTACTATTCTATGACTTTTTTATGATTTTTTATGCCTTACTATAATATGTTGTTTTTATGACTTTTTATGCCTTACTATTCTATGACGTTTTTATGATTTTTTATGCCTTACTATTCTATGAAGTTTTTATGATTTTTTATGCCTTACTATACTATGACGTTTTTATGATTTTTTCTGCCTTACTCTATTATGACTTTTTATGCCATACTATACTATGTCGTTTTTATGACTTTTTATGCCATACTATACTATGACGTTTTTATGATTTTTTATGCCTTACTAAAATATGTTGTTTTTATGACTTTTTATGCCTTACTATACTATGTCGTTTTTAAGACTTTTTATGCAATACCATACTATGACGTTTTTATGATTTTTTATGCCTTATTATATTATGACTTTTTATGCCATACTATACTATGTCGTTTTTATGACTTTTTATGCCATACTATACTATGACGTTTTTATGACTTTTTATGCCTTACTATTCTATGACTTTTTTATGATTTTTTATGCCTTACTATAATATGTTGTTTTTATGACTTTTTATGCCTTACTATTCTATGACGTTTTTATGATTTTTTATGCCTTACTATTCTATGAAGTTTTTATGATTTTTTATGCCTTACTATACTATGACGTTTTTATGATTTTTTCTGCCTTACTCTATTATGACTTTTTATGCCATACTATACTATGTCGTTTTTATGACTTTTTATGCCTTACTATCCTATGACGTTTTTATGACTTTTTATGCCTTACTATGCTATGACTTTTAATGCCATGCTATACTACTTCGTTTTTATGACTTTTTATGCCTTGCTATACAATGTCATTTTTATGACTTTTTATGCCATACCATACTATGACGTTTTTATGATTTTTTATGCCTTACTATATTATGACTTTTTATGCCATACTATACTATGTCGTTTTTATGATTTTTTATGCCATACTATACTATGACGTTTTTATGACTTTTTATGCCTTACTATACTATGACGTTTTTATCACTTTTTATGCCTTACTATACTATGTCGTTTTTATGACTTTTTATGCCATACCATATAATGACGTTTTTATGATTTTTTATGCCTTACTATATTATGACTTTTTATGCCATACTATACTATGTCGTTTTTATGACTTATCTTGCAATACTATACTATGACGTTTTTATGACTTTTTATGCCTTACTATTCTATGACGTTTTTATGATTTTTTATGCCTTACTATAATATGTTGTTTTTATGACTTTTTATGCCTTACTATTCTATGACTTTTTTATGATTTTTTATGCCTTACTAAAATATGTTGTTTTTATGACTTTTTATGCCTTACTATACTATGACTTTTTATGCCATACTATACTATGTCGTTTTTATGACTTTTTATGCCATGCTATACTATGACGTTTTTATCACTTTTTAAGCCTTACTATACTATGTCGTTTTTATGACTTTTTATGACATAATATACTATGTCATTTTTATGACTTTTTATGCCATGCTATACTATGGCGTTTTTATGACTTTTAATGCCATGCTATACTACTTTGTTTTTATGAATTTTTAAGCCTTACTATACTATGACGTTTTTATGACTTTTTATGCCTTACTGTACTATGACTTTTTATGCCATAATATACTATGACGTTTTTATGACTTTTTATGCCTTACTGTACTATGACTTTTTATGCCTTACTATACTATGTCGTTTTTATGACTTTTTATGACATACTATACTACTTCGTTTTTATGACTTTTTAAGCCTTACTATACTATGACTTTTTATGCCATGCTATACTATGACGTTTTTATGACTTTTTAAGCCTTACTATACTATGACGTTTTTATGATTTTTTATGCCATAGTATACTATGACGTTTTTATGACTTTTTATGCCTTACTATACTATGACGTTTTTATGACTTTTTATGCCTTACTATACTATGTCGTTTTTATGACTTTTTATGCCATACCATACTATGACGTTTTTATGATTTTTTATGCCTTATTATATTATGACTTTTTATGCCATACTATACTATGTCGTTTTTATGACTTTTTATGCCTTACTATTCTATGACTTTTTTATGATTTTTTATGCCTTACTATAATATGTTGTTTTTATGACTTTTTATGCCTTACTATTCTATGACGTTTTTATGATTTTTTATGCCTTACTATACTATGACGTTTTTATGATTTTTTCTGCCTTACTCTATTATGACTTTTTATGCCATACTATACTATCGAGTTTTTATGACTTTTTATGCCATACTATACTATGACGTTTTTATGATTTTTTATGCCTTACTAAAATATGTTGTTTTTATGACTTTTTATGCCTTACTATACTATGACTTTTTATGCCTTACTATCCTATGACGTTTTTATGACTTTTTATGCCTTACTATGCTATGACTTTTAATGCCATGCTATACTATGACGTTTTTATGATTTTTTATGCCTTACTATACTATGACGCTTTTATGACTTTTTATGCCTTACTATACAATGTCATTTTTATGACTTTTTATGCCATACCATACTATGACGTTTTTATGATTTTTTATGCCTTACTATATTATGACTTTTTATGCCATACTATACTATGTCGTTTTTATGATTTTTTATGCCATACTATACTATGACGTTTTTATGACTTTTTATGCCTTACTATACTATGACGTTTTTATGACTTTTTATGCCTTACTATACTATGTCGTTTTTATGACTTTTTATGCCATACCATACTATGACGTTTTTATGATTTTTTATGCCTTACTAAAATATGTTCTTTTTATGACTTTTTATGCCTTACTATACTATGACTATTTATGCCATACTATACTATGTCGTTTTTATGACTTTTTATGCCATGCTATACTATGACGTTTTTATGATTTTTTATGCCTTACTATTCTATGACGTTTTTATGATTTTTTATGCCTTACTATACTATGACGTTTTTATGATTTTTTCTGCCTTACTCTATTATGACTTTTTATGCCATACTATACTATGTCGTTTTTATGACTTTTTATGCCATACTATACTATGATGTTTTTATGACTTTTTATGCCTTACTATTCTATGACGTTTTTATGATTTTTTATGCCTTACTATAATATGTTGTTTTTATGACTTTTTATGCCTTACTATACTATGACTTTTTATGCCATACTATACTATGTCGTTTTTATGACTTTTTATGCCTCACTATCCTATGACGTTTTTATGACTTTTTATGCCTTACTATGCTATGACTTTTAATGCCATGCTATACTACTTCGTTTTTATGACTTTTTAAGCCTTACTATACTATGACTTTTTATGCCATGCTATACTATGACGTTTTTATGACTTTTTAAGCCTTACTATACTATGTCGTTTTTATGACTTTTTATGCCTTACTATACTATGACGTTTTTATGACGTTTTATGCCTTACTATACTATGTCGTTTTTATGACTTTTTATGCCTTACTATACTATGACATTTTTATGACTTTTTATGCCTTACTATTCTATGACTTTTTTATGATTTTTTATGCCTTACTATAATATGTTGTTTTTATGACTTTTTATGCCTTACTATTCTATGACGTTTTTATGATTTTTTATGCCTTACTATATTATGACTTTTTATGCCATACCATACTATGACGTTTTTATGATTTTTTATGCCTTACTATATTATGACTTTTTATGCCATACTATACTATGTCGTTTTTATGACTTTTTATGCCATGCTATACTACTTCGTTTTTATGACTTTTTAAGCCTTACTATACTATGACTTTTTATGCCTTTTTAAGCCTTACTACACTATGACGTTTTTATGATTTTTTATGCCTTACTATAATATGTTGTTTTTATGACTTTTTATGCCTTACTATTCTATGACGTTTTTATGATTTTTTATGCCTTACTATTCTATGACGTTATTATGATTTTTTATGCCTTACTATACTATGACGTTTTTATGACTTTTTATGATTTTTTCTGCCTTACTCTATTATGACTTTTTATGCCATACTATACTATGTCGTTTTTATGACTTTTTATACCATACTATACTATGACGTTTTTATGACTTTTTATGCCTTACTATACTATGACGTTTTTATGACTTTTTATGCCTTACTATACTATGTCGTTTTTATGACTTTTTATGCCATACCATACTATGACGTTTTTATGATTTTTTATGCCTTACTATATTATGACTTTTTATGCCTTGCTATACTACTACGTTTTTATGACTTTTTATGCCATACTACACTATGTCGTTTCTATGACTTTTTATGCCATACTATACTATGACGTTTTTATGCCATACTATACTATGTCGTTTTTATGACTTTTTATGCCTTACTATCCTATGACGTTTTTATGACTTTTTATGCCTTACTATGCTATGACTCTTAATGCCATGCTATACTACTTCGTTTTTATGACTTTTTATGCCTTGCTATACTACTACGTTTTTATGACTTTTTATGCCATACTACACTATGTCGTTTTTATGACTTTTTATGCCTTACTGTACTATGACTTTTTATGCCTTACTATACTATGACTTTTTATGCCATACTATACTATGTCGTTTTTATGACTTTTTATGCATTACTATACTATGACGTTTTTATGAGTTTTTATGCCTTACTATCATATAACTTTTTATGCCTTACTATACTATGACGTTTTTATGATTTTTTATACCTTACTATACTATGACTTTATATGCCTTACTATACTATGTCATTTTTATGACTTTTTATGCCATACTATACCATGACGTTTTTATGACTTTTTATGCCTTACTATCCTATGAAGTTTTTATGATTTTTTGTGACTTACTATACTATGACTTTTTAAGCCTTACTATACTATGACGTTTTTTTGGCTTTTTATGCCTTACTTTCCTGTGAGGTTTTTTTTTTTACTTTTTATGCCTTACTATACTATGTCGTTTTTATGACTTTTTATGCCATCCTATACAATGACGTTTTTATGACTTTTTATGCCTTAATATACTATGACGTTTTTATGACTTTTTAAGCCTTTCTATACTATGACGTTTTTATGACTTTTTATGCCTTACTATAATATAACTTTTTATGCCATGCTATACTATGACGTTTTTATGACTTTTTATGCCATACTATACCATGACGTTTTTATGACTTTTTATGCCTTACTATCCTATGAAGTTTTTATGATTTTTTGTGACTTACTATACTATGACTTTTTATGATTTTTTATACCTTACTATACTATGACGTTTTTATGACTTTTTATGCCTTACTATACTATGACGTTTTTTTGGCTTTTTATGCCTTACTTTCCTGTGAGGTTTTTTTTTTTACTTTTTATGCCTTACTATACTATGTCGTTTTTATGACTTTTTATGCCATCCTATACAATGACGTTTTTATGACTTTCTATGCCTTAATATACTATGACGTTTTTATGACTTTTTATGCCTTACTATACTATGTCGTTTTTATGCCATACTATACTATGTCGTTTTTATGACTTTTTATGCCATACTATACTATGACATTTTTATGACTTTTTATGCCTTACTATTCTATGACTTTTTTATGATTTTTTATGCCTTACTATAATATGTTGTTTTTATGACTTTTTATGCCTTACTATTCTATGACGTTTTTATGATTTTTTATGCCTTACTATTCTATGAAGTTATTATGATTTTTTATGCCTTACTATACTATGACGTTTTTATGATTTTTTCTGCCTTACTCTATTATGACTTTTTATGCCATACTATACTATGTCGTTTTTATGACTTTTTATACCATACTATACTATGAAGTTTTTATGACTTTTTATGCCTTACTATACTATGACGTTTTTATGACTTTTTATGCCTTACTATACTATGTAGTTTTTATGACTTTTTATGCCATACCATACTATGACGTTTTTATGATTTTTTATGCCTTACTATATTATGACTTTTTATGCCATACTATACTATGTCGTTTTTATGATTTTTTATGCCATACTATACTATGACGTTTTTATGACTTTTTATGCCTTACTATACTATGACGTTTTTATGACTTTTTATGCCTTACTATAATATGTTGTTTTTATGACTTTTTATGCCTTACTATTCTATGACGTTTTTATGATTTTTTATGCCTTACTAAAATATGTTGTTTTTATGACTTTTTATGCCTTACTGTACTATGACTTTTTATGCCTTACTATGCTATGACTTTTAATGCCATGCTATACTACTTCGTTTTTATGACTTTTTATGCATTACTATACTATGACGTTTTTATGACTTTTTATGCCTTACTATACTATGACGTTTTTATGACTTTTTATGCCTTACTGTACTATGACTTTTTATGCCTTACTATACTATGACTTTTTATGCCATACTATACTATGTCGTTTTTATGACTTTTTATGCATTACTATACTATGACGTTTTTATGACTTTTTATGCCTTACTATCATATAACTTTTTATGCCTTACTATACTATGACGTTTTTATGATTTTTTATACATTACTATACTATGACTTTTTATGATTTTTTATGCCTTACTATACTATGACTTTATATGCCTTACTATACTATGTCGTTTTTATGACTTTTTATGCCATACTATACCATGACGTTTTTATGACTTTTTATGCCTTACTATCCTATGAAGTTTTTATGATTTTTTGTGACTTACTATACTATGACTTTTTAAGCCTTACTATACTATGACGTTTTTATGACTTTTTATGCCTTACTATACTATGACGTTTTTATGATTTTTTATGCCTTACTAAAATATGTTGTTTTTATGACTTTTTATGCCTTACTATACTATGACTTTTTATGCCATACTATACTATGTCGTTTTTATGACTTTTTATGCCATACTATACTATGACGTTTTTATGACCTTTTTGTGCCTTACTATACTTTGACGTTTTTATGAGTTTTTAGGCCTTACTATACTATGACTTTTCTTTTTACTTTTTATGTCTTCCTATACTATGACGTTTTTTTCGACTTTTTAGGCCTTACTATACTATGACTTTTCTTTTTACTTTTTATGTCTTCCTATACTATGACGTTTTTTTGGCTTTTTATGCCTTACTTTCCTGTGACGTTTTTTTTTTTACTTTTTATGCCTTACTATACTATGTCGTTTTTATGACTTTTTATGCCATCCTATACAATGACGTTTTTATGACTTTTTATGCCTTACTATAATATAACTTTTTATGCCTTACTATACTATGACATTTTCTTGACCTTTTTGTGCCTTACTTTCCTGTGACGTTTTTATGAGTTTTTAGGCCTTACTATACTATGACTTTTCTTTTTACTTTTTATGCCTTTCTATACTATGACATTTTTTTGGCTTTTTATGCCTTACTTTCCTGTGACGTTTTTTTTTTAATTTTTATGCCTTACTATACTGTGACGTTTTTATGAGTTTCTATGCCTTACTGTATTATGACTATTTTTTTTATTTTTTAAACCTTACTATACTCTGACATTTTTATGAGTTTCTATGCCTTACTATACTATGACTTTTTTTTTGACTTTTTATGCTTTACTATACTATGACATTTTTTGCCTTATTATAATATTACTTTTTATGACTTAATATAATATAACGTTTTTAAGAGTTTTTATGCCTTACTATACTATGATGTTTTTTTGACTTTTTATGCTTTACTATACTATGACATTTTTTGCCTTATTATAATATTACTTTTTATGATTTACTATACTATGACATATTTTTGACCTTTTTATGCCTTACTATACTTTGACATACTATGACTTACTATACTATGACTTTATACCTTAATATAATATAACGTTTTATGACTCTTATGCCTTATTATACTATTAGGTTTTTATGAGTTTCTATGCCTTACTATACTGTTATCTTTTTTTGACTTTTTATGCCTTACTATACTATGACGTTTTTTTGACTTTATATTCCTTATTATACTATGACATTTTGTGCCTAACTATACTATGACATTTTTTTTAACTTTTTATTCCTTACTATACAATTACCTTTTTTTGACTTTTTATGCATTATACTATGACATTTTGTGCTTCACTATACTATAACTTTTTATGCCTTACTATACTATGATGTTTTTTTGACTTTTTATGCCTTACTATACTATGACTTTTTATGCCTTACTATACAATGATCTTTTTTGACTTTTTATGCTTTACGAAACTATGACGTTTTTTTGACTTTTTATGCCTGACTATACTATGACGTTTTTTTACTTTTTATTCCTTATTATACTTTGACATTTTGTTCCTTATTATACAATTTTTTATCCCTTACTATACAAGACCTTTTTATGACTTTTTATGCCTTACCATACTATAACTTTTTTTGACTTTTTATATCTTACTATACTACAACTTTTTATGCCTTTTTATAACATTTTTTTTTACTTTTCATTTCTTCCTAAAATTTTACTTTTTTTTACTTTTTATTTATTATTATACTATGACATTTTGTGCCTTACTATACTATGACTTTTTATGCCTTATTATACTATGCCCTTTTATGCCTTACCATACTATCACTTTTTATGACTTTTTATACTTTGATATATTATAACATTGTTATGAGTTTCTATACCTTACTATACTATGACTTTTTATTACTTACTATAACGATTTTATGACTTTTATGCATTACTATACTATGACTTACTATACTATGACATCTTTATGACTTTTTACGTCTTACTATACTATAAAGTTTTCATGAATTTTATGCCTCACTATACTATGCTGTTTTTATGACTTGTCATGTCTTACTATACTATGACTTTTGTTTTTACTTTTTTCTACTTTAGTACACTATGACTTTTGATGCCTTATTATACTATGATCTTTTACTCCTTGCTATACTATGACTTTTCATGACTTTCTATTCCTTACTATACTATGTCGTTTTTATGACTTTATATGCCTTACTATATTATGCTGTTTTTATGACTTGTCATGTCTTCCCATAACTTTTTTTGGACTTTTTTCTACTTTATTATACTGTGACATTTTCTACTACAGCATGACTTATTATGAAATTTTTTGACTTATCATATTGTGACGTTTTTATGACTGTTTATGGTTTACAATACTATGATGTTTTTATGGTTATTATACTATTATGTTTTTGCGGCTTGCAATACCGTGATATTTTTATGCCTTACTATACTATGAAGTTTTTTTCACGTTCGTATACCTAAGTATAATATGACGTTTTTTTTTATTTTTATGTATGATTATACTCAGACTCTTCCTGCCCAAACATATCAGTGAGTGCATGTCCATCCAAGCATTTGTTGCTCCAATCTCAGCCCTGTTTGCAGAGTCTTTACTCTGTAACAATACACCATATTTTCTTTCTTTCAAAGTTCTTATTTATTGTTTTTCAACAATGAGGAAAACAGTTACTGTACATGGAAAACAACATTCAATCATATCATGGCACGAAACCAACCAAACACACAAACAACCATAGCTGATTACAAAAGATATATTCTAAATATAGGCAAAGATAAATTTGATTCATAGACATTACTATGAAAGTATTTATAATGTCTTATAACACACGTTTCCTCTCTGTGATGTCAGAGATGGCGGGAACATCAAGACATGATCGAGAGATGACGATAAACGCCAAGCGTCAGCTCTCTGAGTGTTCAGACCCGGTGGAGAAACTCAGACTGCAGTGTCTGGCCCGAGGATCGTCTGGGATTAAAGGTCTGGGCAGGTGAGCTCCTCACACCTGAACATCTGGGTGTGTGTGTGTGTGTGTGCGAGATAGGTCATACAGTGTTGATCTGGGTGGTGCTCTAAAGTGATATGTTGATTTCTTGTGTCAGTTTAATTGACAAAGACTGGAGGAGGATTAACTCCTGTTAATCATGATCTCCACTGCTGACAGCATTAAGAGTTTTCATGAACACAGACAACACAACATTAGTGTTATACTTTGGTTTGTGACCTCTGTGTTTAAATTCAGTAAAAGTTCAAATGATACAACTTTTTTTTAAAAATCAAAGAGAGAAGTCCAAAACATGAAAACAGATTTGTTTATCAGTGCTTGGTTTTTTCTTCTTCCCTACACAGGAAGGACTTTTACTTTTTAGGATTTTGATTGCAGGACTTTTACCGTTTTAAAATCAGTTATTAAAATGAAATGCGACAAGTATCGAGGAGAAAACAACTCAGAGATGGAAACATGACAAGGACAAATCTACACAAGAGACACAACTACACAGGACAGAACTGGACTAAATGAACATTTCATGTTCAGAGCTCACAGTGAAACTGAAAGTATTTTTTGAGATGCAGTAAATGAGTATATGTAGTATATGTAGTACATGCAGTACATGTATGTGTACTTGAGGTCCTGTGTCTGACGGTTGTGTATGTGCTGAGGCTGGTGTTTTCCTGTGATCTCTGAACTCTCTGAACTGCTGCACTCAAGCCTGTAGTCGATGCCGGCTGCAGGATGTTGTGCTGTGTTTGGGTTTGTTGTCACATCGTTGTGTTGTTGTTGCTGATTCTGTGGTTTTGTTTGCTGGTGTTGGGCTGTAACTGCTCCCCCAACCTGCTGAAGTCGCTCTGCATGAACCCACATAGATCCTGTCAGCTCAGTAATACTCCTACAGCTCAGCTGGGGAGTCACTTAGTCACATCATTAATATTTCCCCCTAATGATAGTTGATACATTTATCTGTTGGCTGGAGTCTCATTACATATAAAACCTGCTCACTTTAAAACGTGATGCATGGTTACTCAACAGTATAGGAGTACAACGAGCTCCACCTCTTCCAACTAGAAAATGTTTACATATAATCCATATTCTTCATCTTATTAATTATCATGTAAATATCAATTTGACATCATGTTTTCATGTGATACCTTTTGCTGATGATACCTGTGTAAAATGTTGCAGGCCTCTGACTCATGTCATAACGTGTTATATCAGAACCTTCAAAATAATGGACGATGACAACAACCGCTCCCTGGACTTCAAAGAGTTCCTGAAGGGTCTGAACGACTACGGGATCCTGATGGAGAAACAGGAGGCCACCACTCTGTTCCAGCACTTCGACCGTGATGGGAGTGGGATGATCGACTTCGAAGAGTTTCTCATCACCCTGAGGGTAAATATACATGTCAGGTACTGTACAGGTAACAGGTGACCTCATGTTTCCTAACCACCGTGACCTGGTACTTGCAGCCACCCATGTCTAAGGCCAGGAAGGAGGTGGTCATGCAGGCGTTCAGGAAGCTGGATAAGACCGGTGACGGGGTGATCACCATTGAAGACTTGCAGGGGGTTTATAACGCCAAGTACCACCCCAAGTATCAGAACGGAGAGTGGACAGAGGATCAGGTCTTCAGGAAATTCCTGGACAGCTTTGACTCTCCGTATGACAAAGATGGAAAGGTAAAAAGTTGACAGGCTGTTTTTCTTCAAGTGGTTGAGGTGATAAGATTCTGTGTGTGAAGGTCTGTGAATGTGTCAGTTTCCCACAGATCTGCACACTTCACGTCTGAGACCTTCACACTCACACATCTGTCTGAAAAGGTTCATACATGATTAGACAGAGCTGTTTATTCACACCAGCATTGCTCTCTGAAGGTGACCCGGGAGGAGTTTATGAATTATTATGCTGGTGTGAGCGCGTCCATCGACACTGACGTCTACTTTCTTGTGATGATGAGAAATGCCTGGAAACTCTGACTTTGCGTCGGCCTGGTAAACAAACGCAACCTACGGGTGATGGCAGGAGGGCGGCAGATTGTCCACTTTACAAAAGACTGTTATTTCAAGTCTGGAAATATTCTGCACAGTATATTGTATGGTTGTTATTTCAAAAATGAAGAAGAAAACATAAATAAATATGTGAAAATAAATCTGCATCTGGACTCAAAGAACCATACAACATACATCATCCTTCATCTTTCTGTTCAATCACTTCGAATAAACTCGATTCTCCTAAATCATCACTTTCACTTCCTGGACATGTTCACACTCCTGAACAGCCTCGTTCACTGTTTCCATCCAAACATGAAGCTAATACGTTTTTTATGTAAATGAAAATTTTTTAATTAAAAGTAAAATGACCATGCCTCACTTTTTAAACTTTCTTTTTTATACTTTTTTAATTCCACTGTGGATACTGTAAGTGAGATATGGTCATCATCATAAAATACATGGACAGCAGCATTTACTGTCAAACTGAGTCAAAACACAGGCTGAAGTTTTGATCTTGAACCAAACTATAAATAAGTGTATTGATAAGTTTTCAGTACAAATGTAATTTTTATTAATTTCTTGATTGTTTTGTTGAATTTCAAATGTTCATCATGCAGTGAATTTGTTGGATTCACTTTCTTTTCCTAAATGAATCTCTGTCTGTTGAACGTGTGTGATCGTTTGGATGGAAACCAGCAGCTGATAAAAACTGACAGTTAATCAATCCTCCTCATGGTTCCGTTACGCAGCAGTAAAGTCTCTCTTCTGATCGACAGGTGACCCAAGAGGAGTTTATCAACTATTACTGTGGAGTCAGCGCCTCCATCGACAGTGACGTCTACTTTATTCTAATGATGAGAAACGCATGGAGGCTCTGAACCAACTCAGAGGACGTGGAACCGTCACCAACTGTTAAAGAAACCATCAAGGAGCTTCTGTCATTAATCACCATTACAATCTTGATCTGATCTATAACTTTGTTACCAATTTCTTTCCAATGAAGTAGTAAGTATCATAGTTAAGAGTGATTTTGTCCTTTTTTAAAACTGGATTATTATCTTCATGTATATTGAATCATGTTGTAATGGAGATTAACTTGTGGAAAAAACATTTAGTTCCCATTTTTCTACTTTATTGTACATCTCTATGCAACACAATTGGCTTTGTTTAAATAAAAACCATTGGTTAAACAACAGGTTGTAACAGGTACAGTCACACATCATCCTCACGTTTATACAGTGTATTTAGTTCAGATCAATGTGGAGTGAATATGTTCTGAGTAAATAAAGCGTAAATACATTCTGAGTATTTATTCCAGCCGCTGTGGAGGAAACATGAGGTGTAGGTTGTGTCAGGTATTTGAAGAAGCAGCATTGTGTTTGGCATTTTCCATCACTACAAACTGAAAGTGTTAGCTTGTCTGCAGACTGTTCAGCACTGTCGTCATGACGATGTCAGATACCAGCAGCTTTTTTTAAAGGACCTCTCTGTGTTTTATGTTTTACTTCATTAAAAAACTTTAATGAATCCTCATACAGACAGGTGACAGGTGAGAACTGATGTTGATGAAAGGTCTATTAGGAACTCTGAAGCTGCATTATTTAGAGAACATGAAGGAGGTTCTTGGTCAATTGTTTAGTTGTAGAGGTTGTTTGGGTGGTTTTTGTGGTCCTTTGGAGCTCCTAGTTATTGAGAAGGTTCTAGGGATCTTTAAAATGGTTCTAGTGGTTCTCTGGGTGGTTCTAGTTATTGAGGAGGTTCTGGGTATCTTTAAAGTGGTTCTAGTGGTCCTTTGGGGGGTTCTAGTTATTGAGGAGGTTCTAGGTATCTTTAAAGTGGTTCTAGTGGTCCTTCGGGTGGTTCTAGTTATTGAGGAGGTTCTGGGTATCTTTAAAGTGGTTCTAGTGGTCCTTTGGGGGGTTCTAGTTATTGAGGAGGTTCTAGGTATCTTTAAAGTGGTTCTAGTGGTCCTTCGGGTGGTTATAGTTATTGAGGAGGTTCTAGGTATCTTAAAAGTGGTTCTAGTTGTTCTTTGGGTGGTTTTACTTATTGAGGAGGTTCTAGGGATCTTTAAAGTGGTTCTAGTGGTCCTTTGGGTTGTTCTAGTTATTGAGAAGGTTCTAGGGATCTTTAAATGGTTCTAGTGGTCCTTTGAGTGGTTCTAGTTATCAAGGAGGTTTATCTTTAAAGTGGTTCTAGTGGTCCTTTGAGTGGTTCTAGTTATTGAGGAGGTTCTAGGTATCTTTAAAATGGTTCTTGTGGTCCTTTGGGTGGTTGTAGTTATTGAGAAGGTTCTAGGTATCTTAAAAGTGGTTCTAGTTGTTCTTTGGGTGGTTGTAGTTATTGAGGAGGTTCTAGGTATCTTTAAAGTGGTTCTTGTGGTACTTCGGGTGGTTCTAGTTATTGAGGAGGTTCTAGGTATCTTAAAAGTAGTTCTAGTTGTCCTTTGGGTGGTTCTACTTATTGAGGAGGTTCTAGGGATCTTTAAAGTGGTTCTAGTGGTCCTTTGGGTGGTTCTAGTTATTCAGGAGGTTCTATGGATCTTTAAAAGTGGTTCTAGTTGTCCTTTGGGTGGTTCTAGTTATAGAGGAGGTTCTAGGTATCTTTAAAATGGTTCTAGTGGTCCTTTAGATGGTTCTAGTTATTGAGGAGGTTCTAGGTATCTTAAAGTGGTTCTAGTGTCCTTTAGATGGTTCTAGTTATTGAGGAGGTTCTAGGTATCTTTAAAGTGGTTCTAGTGGTCCTTTAGATGGTTATAGTTATTGAGGAGGTTCTAGGTATCTTTAAAGTGGTTCTAGTGGTCCTTCGGGTGGTTCTAGTTATTGAGGAGGTTCTAGGTATCTTAAAAGTGGTTCTAGTTGTTGTTTGGGTGGTTCTAGTTATCGAGGAGGTTCTAGGGACCTTTAAAGTGGTTCTAGTGGTTCTTTAGGTGGTTGTTTTGGCAACTGATGAGGTTTTAAGTGTCATTGGTTATAGGGATTATTTAGGTGGTTCTTGTCCTTCATGTGGCTCCTGTAGTCATTGAAGAGGTTCTAAGTATCCCTCGCGTGGTTCTAGTAGTCAGTGAAGGGGTTCAAAGTGTCCTCTTTGTGGTTCTAAGGATGGTTTCTGTGGTTCCTCAGGTCAATTAGAAGGTTCTGGCTTGTTTTTTGTGGTTCTACAGGAGATTATTGAGGTCATTTGGGAGGTGTTACAGTCCTTTAGGTGGTTTTAGTGGACCTTAACAAGGTTCTAAGGTTTCTCTTTATGTGGATGAAGACTATGGGAGATGTTGTAGTGATGTGTTACAGAGAACCCTCCTCAATTGAAGAATTGACGACCAGGAGCAGTACAGATGTTCTCAAGACTCGTGGTGGAACAACAGCGGACTCACACTCTTTAGTTCAGAATGACTTTCATGTGTCACTGTACAGGGGTTCAATAATGTCAGCTGATGGATGAACTGAGCCTTTAACCAATCAGCTGCCTGGACGGTCACATGCAGAACCACTGGTACAATCTAAGACTCCTCCCACAATCACCTGGACGACAGCAGACAACTAAAAACGCGTCCAGATACGACACGTGACATATTATGAAAACAGATCTGATATTATTATTATTATTATTATTATTATTATCATAAAAGCAACTAAATACACAAAAAGCTACATGTCAGTATTTCTGGGTGTTTCGCCCCATTTATCAAACTGCTACACCTTCACTCACAAACTTACAAAATAAAAGCTCTTCATCAAAAACTTTCTCGTTGTCATAATAAACTGTCAGAGATCCTTTAACTGCTACAGAAGATTTAAATGTTTTTTTTTAAATCAATAATAAAAGCATGCATGTTTTTGCAGAATAACATAATGAATGGACTTTTATTTTGAAGACTGAAGTGTGACCTCAGAGTCAGTCTCTCGGGGAGCTCTCATGGTCCCATACCATCAGTCAGTATCCATGGTAACCACTAGTCACAGGGCGTGGTCACCGTAACGACAGATTGTTTGACTTGAAGGATTTTAGTGAGAGTCTCCAGCCATGCTAGCAGCTCTGTGAGACTCTGTCCAGCTGAGGCTGATACTTGTTCATACAGCAAAGATGATGATGGTGCTGTGTGAAACGTCAGCAGGATTCATCCTGAGGGGATCATGAAGTAAAAGACACTGAGAAATTTTCACAGAACAGAGGAAAAGACTGACCTGCTGGTTCATCTTCTGAGGAGCATGAACAACTGGGAAAATGTTGTGGAGACAATGTTAATGTCAAATTTCTCTGATTACTGTCGAGTTGTTTCACTAGAGGACCCGTCAGGATCAAAGTCAGAGGGATTCATCCTCTAGAGAACGTGGACATCTGTACAGATGTGACGTGGAGCAGGAGGAGGTTCCACTCTGTTCCATGGAGTGTGAAGTGGTCAAACCTCCGGTCGTGGTCTAAAGATGAAGAGCCGGAGGTTTGACCTCTTCACGTGGTTTCAGATTCCCCTGCGGACCTGACGGGGTCCTGAACCCCGGTCTGGAGCCCCGGCCTCTGAGCGTCTTGAAGTGTAATTCTCAGAAGTTTGATAAACAGACTCTGGTCCTGGTCCTGACCTACTTGATCTGATAGAAACTGGACATGGTGACGTAGGCCTCCTCCTGCTGACTCCCTCCAAACACCTCGGTCTCGTTTCCTCCACTGTTGCCTTCAGCCTGAGGCGCGAGGGCTCCGTCCCCAAGCTGGAGGACGTTGACGGGGGACGGACTGGCGCTGTGGAGGCTGTCTTCTCCGTCGGAGGAGCCCCGGCTCAGCAGGGCGGAGAGCTCCAGCTCCTCCGTGCTGATGCTGGTGGTGCTCCTGCAGTCCGAGTTCTGGGTGGAGCACGGATCACTGGACTGACAACTGTCAGCAGCTGCAGGACTGACTGAAGACTCCGGGTTCTCACAGGGACGGACGTCTGTCCTCTCCACTGGACAGACTTTCAGAGCACTGAACTCCTCAGGGTTGAAGTTCAACAGAAGACCCTGCGAGAGCAGAAGAGCAGCGCGGTTAGTTTCCACAGAGATCAGTAACTGCTGTTTACAACAAGTGTCTCAAATCAACAGCAGCTGTGATCAGCGTCTCTTCCTCCAGAGGTTCATTTAGAGGCCGAGCACAGTGGCGAGACTAAACTGTCCCATTTCAAAGGCTCTTTCAAACGTGTCTTTTTTTCCAACATATCCCATAATTCATTGCGCTCCAGTAATGAAAATGATATGTCAGCAAACCAGTGACAGAGAGACTGAGGATTACACTGTTAATGTGATGATTGTGTTTCAGTTCAATAGTTAAAACCAAGAAAGTTCATGTGAAATGAAGTGACGTGTTGTCAAGGTTGCTAGGTAACGCAACAGTTAGGGCGAGAAGAGCTTTTGAGACAAAGTGAAAATCCACTGTAGACCAGAGCAACTCATTACAGTTCAGACTTTGTGGTCTACAACATCAACAGATGACCACGCCTTCGCCTTGTTGACAGAGAGATGTTGTGACTGACAGAGCTAACATGTTCATGGCTGCCTGTTAGCAGTTAGCTCAAAGCTACTAGCCCTGTGAGCACAGGTGTAGAGCTGCTGGAGTCACCTGAATGAGGCTCCGCTACTTTTTTTTCCTCCAAGTGATGAAATAAAATATCTACAGTTCATATAATTTATATTCACTTTTAATCACTTGAAGATCCGATCATCACTAAAGAGCCCATCAAAGTCATATTGACATTGAAGGTATATTGATTGATTTCCAAATGTCAATTACGCATCAAGTAACACTCAAGAAAACATTCCACCTTAAAAGATGGCGGTAGCTGCCGGTCGCCTCTGAGCCGCTCCACGTTACAAATTCATGAGATCAGCTCACAGACCGAAGGCAGCTCTACACCTCTGCCTGTCTCCACCTGTGTGGTGCTTCCTTTCAGTCTCACCTTGTTGGGTTTGCAGATCTGAACCAGCGTGTCTTTTGGACGAGGGATGCTCGGCCACATGTAGGTGAAGATCCTGAGGACGGAAAGAAAAGTCTATCAGTGAAGGAACCTGGAGTTTCTCTGATTCTCTGGAGGAGGCTGAAATGTCCTACTTGTTCTTCCAGAAGAAAACGAGGCTGAAGGTGACGAGCACCACCGGGACCAGACACACCATCAGTCCGTACAGCACCTCCTGCCTGTTAGTGGACGCCTCCTGGACGTCTTCCTCTGGAGAAGAAACAGGACACGGTTAAAGAGTTCTTTGTTCTTCAGTTCTCAGCAGTAGAACCGAAAGGTTCCTCTCACCTGCAGGAGTGAAGAAACTGAAGGTGTCGCTCCACTCGCTCCAGCTGCCTCTGAAGAACTTGGCGGGGATCGAACGCACCTCCACGTGGTACTGAGTGTTCCTCTGGAGGTGCTCCATGTCCATCCTCATGGTGTCCTCCGAGGACACGTTCTGAATCTGTGGTGGACACAAATATCAATCATCACTGAAATAACATATATTATTATTATATTACACACATATCTACCCTGTACAAATACATACATTTATGTTTGTATACTTATATTGTAGACAGATGTTACACAGATGTATATCCACAGTCTGTCAATAAATGTTGATATTTTATAAAGTCTGAGACACTGTGAAGTAAGACATGTTTAAATTAATGAGACAAACATATAAACGTAAATAATTAATCAATTAATTTAATAAACTTGCATAAATAAATTAAATGTTAACATTTATATTATACCATGTAAAGATTCATCACATTTTTATGTACATATACAAATTGTACTACGGGTATTTCATATGTCTTATAAACGTACATCTTCATATATCCAGAGGATGTATATGTGTGGCATAATAAATCCTCTTGTAGAAACATTTATGATCTAATTGATCCTGAAATCCTGTCAGACTGAGGTCAGTCATTTCCTCTCTGGTTCATTTCTGAGGTAAAGATGTCAGCGATGCTGTGAACTCCAAACAACCCACAATGCATCACTCTCTGAAGAGGAAACTCTTCATTCAGACGGAGCTGACAACCCTCGTCTTCTGATCTTATCTTTGAACCAAGTGCTGTACCATGCGGCGTCCTGTGGTCCAGATGTGCAGCTGGAACAGCTGGTTGTCCACTCTCAGGTAGTCTTTGTGGTATGGAGTCCGGATGTGAATGAGCGCCTGGTGAGCTTCGGGACTGAAAGTGACGTTCCACACCTGAGGGCGTCTGGGTTTGACTGCAGAGACACAGAGGACCAAAGGACAGTGATGAGGTCACATCAGTAAACTGTGTCTCACCTTTGGGTCAGTTCATCTGACTGTGACACACCTGAGACACACCTGTTCAAAGTTATAGCAGAGAGACAGTGACAGAAAGTGAAACTAGTAAATTCTAAGAAGCTCAAGTTCTGATGAAGAAGATGAAACCTTCATCACTTTAGAAGAGACAGGATGTGTCATATTTCCCTGACAGAAAAAAAACACACGTTTCCCACATCAGATCATGTGTGTCACATGACGCCACACGCTGCAACATGTCGTAATATGTTACAAATACTGCAGATTTTCAAAGTTTCACAACATCATTCTCAGCAGGTGCAGTGACATGAGGAGAGCGGCGATGTGACATTTGTTCTGAATCACCTGATTCCTTGTGACAGACACTGTTTCAGAAGGAAAGACTAATGTTGAGGTAAGAAAGGTTTTTTTTACTTCATCTATTTCTGTAACAGCTCTGTCTGCTCCTCAAACATCATCATGTTTATTGAGTCTCTAGATGTTTCATGCTAGTTGTAAGTGCTAATGTTGTAGCTGTTAGCTGTAAGTTAAGCTAGTTCATGGCTACAAGATATCTATAATACTATAATACCTATTATTTATTATCTGTTATCTAACATTGATCTTTTAGAGTTAAACTACAGAATCAGACGAGTTGCAGATACAATCTCACATCGTCCGCATAAAAACAAACATGTCGTTTTTAATTATGAGACAGAGGGGAAAGATCAGCATGTGTGTAGACTATCACACACACACACACACACACACACACACA